>NC_141030.1:34965000-35210000 GCF_052040795.2 Danio rerio | reverse complement strand
GAATTGGCAACAGAAAAGAGAGAATTGCATGAGGATATTGATTCAATCAAGGAAATCCATTTAGGTTCTCAACATCTTTACCTTAGAGAAATCGAGTGTATGAATGCAATCAAAGCAAAGCTATAATCTAATAGTTTTTTTTCAGCTTCCTTTAAAAATACTAAAGTGAAATTCTCTGAGTGTTTTTTTCTTGTTTTTTTTTTTTTTTTTTTTTTTTTTGCTGTGAAAATGTTATTATCTGTGGTCTTACAGGCTTTTCGTTTATCTTTTAGCCATATTGCATATTGCATATTGCATTTGTAATTATAAGAGATACAGATATACAGATAAGTGATTTGTTCAAAAACATTGATTCATCTCCGTACAAGTGAAATTTTAATGACTCATTGGATCATTCAATCAAAATATTTATCAAAAACACAGTTTTGAAGGTAATTAAGTCTGTATGAATGAGAAAAAAAATAATTTACTTAAGCAATTTGTTTAAAATTCTCATTTATCCAGTCACTAAACAAATCAAGCATTCATGAAGGAGTCATTGAATCATTAATTCAAGTGATTTGTTCAAAACATTTATTCATCAGTAATGAAATAAGTGAAGTCTTTATGAATGAGTCATTGAATCATCACTGATTCATCATCAAAAACACTGATTCATCACCATCCAAATGAAACTTTAATTAGCCATTGGATCATTCAATCCAAATATTTATTAAATATCCAGTTATACAGGTAATTAAGTCTGTATTTATGAGTTATTAATCATTTTCTTAAGTGATTTGTTCAAAATCCTGATTCATCCAGACACTAAAAAAATGAAGCGCTCATGAAGGAGTCATTAAATCATTCATTCAAGTGATTTGTTTTAAAACATTTATTCATCCAGTAATGAAATAAGTGAAGTCTTTATGAATGAGTTATTTAATAATTCATTTAGATGATTTTCAAGAGCCACACAATTGATCACTAAACAATTGTGATCTTTATTCAAACACTCACACAGTCTCATTGCAAAAAAGGCAATGATTAGGTATATTGTATATAGATTTAAAAATTTTGTTCAAGTAATTCATTCAAAAACACTGATTAACCTCCATACAAGTGAAACTTTAACGACTTGGTGGATCATTCAATCTAAATATTTATTAATATTACAGTTATGAAGGTAATTAAGCCTGTATGAATGAGCCATTAAGAAACTATCTAAGTGATTTGATCAAAATCCTGATTTATCCAGACACTAAACAAATCAATTCAATTCAATTCAATTCAGCTTTATTTGTATAGCGCTTTTACAATGTAGATTGTGTCAAAGCAGCTTCACATAAATGGTCATAGTAACTGGAACAGTGTGGTTCAGTAACTGGAACAGTGTGGTTCAGGTTTTAGTGTTTAAGTTCAGTTCAGTTCAGTTTAGCTCAGTTCAGTGTGATTTAATCATTACTGAGAGTTCAAACACTGAAGAGCCAATTCATCGATGCGTAGCTCTACCAATCCTGAACCATGCGAGGCAGTGGCGACAGCGGAGAGGGAAAAAAAACTTCACCTGATGGGAGTGAAGAAAAAAAACCTTGAGAGAACCAGACTCAGTTGGGCACGACCATTTTAATTTCTTCGCTGGCCAAAAGTCTTGTGCAGAACTTCATTCGTCGTGGTTTAGGCTGGAAGATAGCCTCAGCGAAGACTCGTCTGTCCCTGGAGCGTCGCTGGAATCAGACTCATGTTCTCCACTGCCCAAGACCATCAGCGCAGCAGCAGCTCAGGATATGGCCTGGTCCCGGATATGGAATCCTTGGGATCATCACGTCGCTGGTCTTGGATCCAATCAGTGACTCCGCATAATCTGAGGACAATCAAGCATACATTAAGGAGTCATTTAATCATTCATTCAAGTGATTTGTTTAAAGCACTTATTCATCCAGTAATGAAATTAGTGAAGTCTTTATAAATGAGTTATTGAATCATTCACTTGAAATGATTCAATTGTCAAACTCAATTCCTGGAGGGCCGCAGCTCTGCAGAGTTTAGTTCCAGCCCTGCTTCAACACACTTATCTCAACACGAATAAAGCACTCAATTGTGTTTAATTAGGTTTGGAACTAAACTGTGCAGAGCTGTGGCCTTCCAGGAACGGAGTTTGGTTACTGTGTTCCAGAGTTACACAATTAATTGCTAAAAGATTTAAATCTTGATTCAAACACTCGCACAGTCTAATTGCAAATAGACAATGATTTGGTACATTAAATGTGTATTTTAATAATTTGTTCTAGTGTTTTGTTCAAAAACACAGATTCGTCTACTAAAAAAGCAAGCCCTGAGTGAGTCATTGAGTCATTGAATCCAAAATAGTTATTGTAAATTCAGTAATGATGCTAATGAAGTCTAAATAAATGAGCCATTAATCATTTACTTAAGTGTGTTTGTTTAAAATCCTGATTTATCCAGTAACTATACAAATTAAGTCATTCATTCGTTGACTCATTTATTCAAGTGATTAATTCAAAAGCTCTTATCCATTCAGACATTTGATCCAGCAATGATGATAATGAAGTCTAAATAAATGAGCCATTGATCAATTACTTAAGCGATTTGTTCAAAATACTGATTCATAGTATCTAAACAAATAGTCATTCAATCATTGAATAATTTAATCAATTGATTATACGAAAGCTATTAGTCATTCAGAAATTAAACAAGTGAAGTCTTTATGAGTGAGTCATTAAATCATTCATTCAGTTCATTCATCCAGAAGCTTCGATTCATCTTATAATGAAGCAGGCAAAGTTTTAATCAGTTAATCATTGAATCATTCACTCAAGGGATGCATTCAAATGCTCTAATTTATCAAGTAATGAAACAAATGAAGTCGTAATGAGTGAGTGATTCAATCATACATTCATTTTAAAGAGATTTCATTTTCTATTATTTATTTACTATTTTTATTTATTCTTATTTTTCTGTCGTTCATTCATATAAATTTAAAAGTAAAAAAAAAAAAAATAAGACTGCAAAAAGCAAACCTAACTCGCCAAAATCGTTGATTTCCATATAAAGAAGTGTCTGTTAAAGGCTTCAGTTCACAGAGCGGTGGTCAAAGGTCAGGACGGGCTATAGCTGAGCAAAAGTAGGGGGTTAAAGCGAAACAGCTGCCGGTGTGATATCCGTGATTTAAGCGGAAGCTGGAGTGATTGACAGCAGCAGAGACAAAAGCAGCCTGTGTGGGGCACGTGTCATGTGACAGAAGGCGTCTGTGTGTGTGTGTGTGTGTGTGTGTGTGTGTGTGTGTGTGTGTGTACATATCAGTGTTTTTGTGACATATCAGGACACAAATCTGTATAATGACATGGGTATGACACAGGTATTACAAAAAGGAGGTGAAATATGAGGACATTGGTGACGTCCTCATTTCTCAAAATGGTTATAAATCACACTGAATGAGTTTAATCAGAGAGTAAAGCTGCACACAGTCTCCTGTGATGGTTGGGTTTAGGGGTGGGGTGGGGTGAGGGCAATACAATATACAGTTTGGACAGTATAAAATGAATGGAAACCTATGTAATGTCCCCACTTTTCACAAAAACAAACATGTGTGTGTGTGTGTGTGTGTGTCTGTACTCCTGGTCCAAACTCGACTCCGCAGTGCATAAGGATTCAGCAGCCATCGGAAAAATAATATGCAGTCTGCTCAACTTGGCAGGGATTTAGGGAACATGCAAATGAGCTCGTTAGGCGAAGGCTTTGTTTGTTGTTTATCAGTGTGGGTGGAACGGACACTTGTAATGTGTAACCAGCTACCCAGATGGACTAATAGGTTTGGTGACCGTTAGTCAGTGTGCGTGTGCGCCTTGTATTCCTTATTTTCTGGGGGCCAAATGTCCCCACAAGTATAGCAATACCAGTAAATTCTGATGTTTTTTAGGTTTAGGTAGGTTGGGGTAGTGTGATAAAATATAGGTTGTACAGTATAAAAAGCATTACGTCTATGGGAAGTCCCCATTAAGATAGCTGTACGAGTTTGTGTGTTTGCATACGTGTGTTGATAGGTTGAGACAGTGATGGTCAGGGTACAGCTGGCCTTGGGTTTTGTCTAAGAAGAAGCCAGAAGGGTGAAGAGATGGACAGACAGCTGGGCATCTCTGCTATCCTGTAACAGCGCAAACATGGCACTTCCCATGTGTGGAGAGGTCAGTCTAAATGCTGATCCATGCAACCTAACATTACACCACACTACTTTCTCTTGCCCTCCTTGTCTGTTCATCTTTTACAGCCAAACATTTCCCAAAAATGTTATCAGAAGATTATTTTATGGTTATATGAACGTCATAATGTTGAGTTCTTATGGTGGACTGAATGTCATCTGTTTGTAATCAAATGGTTTTTAGAATATTGATTTAATCATGAGGCTGTGGATAGTGCTTGCTAGGTTGTTCCATGTGTAAAAACAATATACTAAAGATATTATACTGTGTTATTGAGTCAGTTTAATATAATGATGCATAAAAAATATGTTTTTTTATATATTTCACAAAAACAGCAGCTAATTGTATGTATACACTTATGTATAAAACTTTTATATTTATTGCATTTACCATATTGACCCCTAAAAAATAATAGAAATAATATATTTTGTTATTATTATTATTATTATTATTAATAATAATAATAATAATAATAATAATAATAATAATAATAATAATAATAACAATAATATCTTTTTAGCGGTATTAATAATTACTTTCATTGTTCTTAATATTATTATTATTATTATTATTTAAAGTTTTTGAAAGAAATTGGTTGTATTAAAATGCTTCAATTACATCATGTAAAATAAAAAGATAATATTATCAAATATGAATGCATTTTTAAATAATAATTGTTTTCTATTTCATATATTAAAATATTTGTAATATTGTTTATAAATAAATAGAACAAATATCTTAAGTATTAAGTTGTTAATATAATTAGTTATATGTTTTTTTTTAAATAATGAGTTTTAATAGTCTTTTTTAAGTCTTCTTTTACATATTCTATAATTTATTGCAAAACGTAATGCAACGTAACAAAATATATGATTGCAATTATTACAACTGTTAAAGTATTATGATTAAATCATATTATTATCACATGTTATTACATAAAATTAAAGTAACATAAATTTTTATTTTTATTTTTTACTTTTTTAAATATTTCCAAAATTATGTTTAACAGATTCAGGAAATTTTCACAGTATGTCTGATAATATTTTCCCTTCTGGAGAAAGTCTTTTTTGTTTTATTTTGGCTAGAATAAAAGCAGTTTTAAATTTTTTAAAAGCCATTTTAAGGCCAAAATTATTACCCCTTTAAGCTCTATTTATTTCGATAGTCTACAGAACAAACCATCATTATACAAAACTTTGTCTAATTACCCTAACCTGCCTAGTTAACCTAATTAACCTAGTTAAGCTTTTAATAGCTGTTTAGAAGTGTCTTGAAAATTATCTAGTCAAATATTATTTACTTTTATCATGGCAAAGATCAAATAAATCAGTTATTAGAGATAAATTATCAAAACTATATTGTTTAGAAATGTGTTGAAAAAAGTTTATCTTCGTTAAACTGAAATTGGGGAAAAAATAAACATGGGGCTAATAATTCAGAGGGTTTAATAATTCTGACTTCAACTGTATATAAATATGTATCACAATTTATATGAACTGTTTTATAAATGTATTTGCTGCATGCTTATTGTTGCATGCTTATTTGCTGCATTTTCTTTTATATTTAAAAAAATACTTGTATTCAGCACAAATATTTATTTAAATTTAAATAAATAAATAAAAAATTATACTGACCTCAGACTAGGAATACTATAGAGTCCTTAAAGCCATTCACATTTCATAATAATTCACTGCTTCATTGATCCAAAAAGAGTGTGTGTTTGTGTGTGTGTGTTTTAAGATCCCATCTATTTGAGGACCAATCCCATTCACCCATTCTGTCTCTCCAGAACATTTTTTCCCCCTCAAGTACACTGTTTATAACACTGCCGCTATAAAAGTCCTTGAGTTATAGAACCATCCTGTTCTTGTCCTCCATCCGTCCTTTACTCTACGAGTCAGACTTCAGACCACAGCAGATTCTTCCAGGTCAGACGCTCTCATTTTCTGTCTGTGATTTTTGCATCCTGAAGTCTGAAGTCTGAGTTGTTGATGTGTGAGAAGTTTTTCCATTCCCCTTTGCTTTTTGATGAAGATGTATTCGGGGAACACTCGAACTAGGCCGTTCTGCCTGATTAGGGGAACGAAACTTCATGTGGGTCTTCTAATAAACTCTGCACCAGTGCTCAGACCAAGACTGCAGAACGAACTCCCGGATACAGTTTATTATCTTTTTTTATTAGTCTTCCCCTTAAGCTCTCTCTGACATTTGGTTACGTTCGTACTCTAATATGACTCATTAGCACACTTAAAAGCGTCTACTAGCCTGGAGAGAGAGAAGGTAGAGAATAGACAGATGCATAGACAGCGATGAAAGCAGAAGTTCTGTTTAGACACCGTATTTTTACATCAAGACCAGGCCTTAAAGCATATTAATAAACAACTAGATTTTGTTTTAAGGAGGCTTATATATACTGTAATTTTGTTGGTAAAGTTAAAATGTATTACCTTTAATTGATGCAACATTGTTTGCACTCATCATTGTGTGCTGTATACTAGGTTGGTCTGTTTTGTCCATTCGTAGGCTCAAGCATTGGCATCTTTGTTTATAATTCTATATTGGGTTTACTCTCATCATATCTCCAGAAAAAAAGACTTTTAAACAGAATAATCTACAAACAAAGTTGCAGTTTAAAGAGTTGATTTCACTAAATGCTTTTTAAAAGAGTATAAATGATTTAGAAATTGAAACTCAGGCTTGTTGATGTTTGGAATAGTTTGTTTGTCAATGTGTGATTCTTGTTAACTGTCAATTGTTTTTGTTTGTTGTTTGTTAGAACCATGTGGCATGTATACTGCCTAATCTTGGCCAGAATGCTCTTGTAAAAGAGATTTTTAATCTCAATTTGTTTCCTGGTCTAATGTTATTATAACAATAATAAAAAAAATAATAATAAATACAATAAAATAATAATAATAATGTTGCATAATACAATGGATGATACAAGTATGATGCAAATATTTAATAATTAAATGTTTATTTTTTTTTTTTTAGTTTATTTTTTTATTCATCAAAAAAATTTAAACAATGACTATCAATCATTTAAACTATGATTTACGAGCCTGATCTCACGACAAAACGTTTAGTGGTTAATTCAGATAGTCATATGACAATGTACAATTTGAAAAAAAGAAGTGTGGCACCCAACCCCACCCTTAAACCTAACTGTCACTGGGTGATAAGCAAATTGTACTGAATTGTACGAATTCATAGTAATTAGCCATTAAATCAAAACGTTACAAATTGCTGTGTGATTGCATTGGATTTACAGATGACTAAATTGTTATACAAAAAAAAAAAAAAAAAACATTCTTAACAATATTTATTTGATGACATAATGAAATAGTTTTTACTCTCTTAATTAACTAAATAGTTTTTTTGCAATCATAGTTAATTGTATCTTTAATAATTGTAATTATAAATTATACATTTCCCATTGATGGGTTGCAGCTGGAAGGAAATCCGCTGCGTAAAACATATGCTGGCGGTTCATTCCGCTGTGGTGACCCCAGATTAATAAAGGGACTAAGTCAAAAAGAAAATGAATGAATAAATAAATTATACAAATTTTCCTATATATATATATATATATATATATATATATATATATATATATATATATATATATATATATATATATATATATATATATATATATATGTGTGTATATATATATATATATATATATATATATATATATATGTGTGTATATATATACATACAGTTGAAGTCAGAATTATTGGCCCCTCTTTTTAATTTTTTTTCCTTTTTTAAATATTTCCTAAATGACTTATTTTTTATTTCAGCTGGAATAAAAGCAGCTTTAATTTTTTTTTAACCCAGTTTAAGCCCCTTTAAGCAATTTTTTTGATAGAATACAGAACAAACCATCGTTATACAATAACTTGCCTAATTACCCTAACCTGTCTTAACCTAATTAACCTAGTTAAGCATTTAAATGTCCCTTTAAGCTGTATAGAAGTGTCTTGAAAAATATCTAGTCAAATATTATGTACTGTCATCTGTAGAATGTTAGAATATGTACTGTATGCTGTTTAATTTAAAATAAACATAGATTTACACTCAATGACGAATATTATTTTTACCCATATTTTGATATTTGTTTTCATAAATATAACTTCATAGAAAATGTACCATTTTATGTCATTTTTAAAGTCTATATAAACAAATCCATAGTAGTTAGGTATGCAAATATTACAGTAAAATGTTTTGGAGTTGTGTAAATGAACAATTTTTACTTTAGTTTTACATTTCTGAGCTTGAAATCTGAGAAAATCTAACCTGTGAATGGATGTGTGTGTTAGGTAATACATCTTAAAGTTTAATTGCATGCTCTTCAGTCCAAAAAACGTTTGCTTTGCATTTGCTATACGCCTGTCACTTTAAATAAACAGTACTGAAATAATATTACTTTGCAAGCATGTTATAATGAGTTGAGTATGTGTGGGTGTAAGCTCATTTGAGTAATTATGTACAACTGAAGCCATTCTATTTCTGATGCCCTTCTATATTAACATGAGCATATGCATAATTCTAATTGAACTTTACACTGTTTTTGTGCATCAATATTGCAAACACAAAAAAAATTGCAATTTTTATAATATAAAGCATTACTCCATTGACCTCATACTGAAAGATCTATTAACAGGATATCTTCCCAGATTGTTTACATTCCTACCCATCATCCCCTGTGCTTCAACCGTAAGCCTTTACAACACATTTAGTTTGACGATAAGGCGCAGGCTCTAAGGGTTCAGCTGGTGATGAGAGCCTTGACAAAATGTGTCCCCAAAGACGAACCGGACAGCTGTAAGATATGCACACCCTGTCAGCAGTGTTTTATCCCTGCTGGGCTCTGGTTGCTGAGCAGCTTTCTGAGTTTTTTTTATTGTTTCATTTTTATGTTCGCCTTTGCGCTTTCTTTGAACTTTGAACCCTGAAATGTGAGGTACACCTGTTTCCACTGAGACCGAAAACAGGTGTGGACCAATCAGATGCAGAGTAGGCTATTTAAAAACAAAAGCTTTTATAACTTACGAAAAGATTTTGTACATTTCCCAAATAAACTTTCAGGCTCTAAGGTTGATGATATTCTAGGAGTCTGTCCATGCCAAAGGGAATTGTTCTCAGAGCTGCGCTGTAAAAAATAATATATATTCGTTATTGAAGAGTTTGCATATTTTATAAAGCACAGGTGTTGTTGGTTTATTCACAGTTATGATTACATTGTAGAATCTTGATCTTTGCTCTTTCGACTGTTGAAAAGTCAACTCTGCAGTCTAAAGGCTGGTTTATACTTCTGCATTGAGTGATCGGCATAACCCACGGTGCATGCCTTGCGCGTAGTCATGCATTTATACTTCTGCATGCTGTTTGTGTTGCTCTGCAATAACACTTCCAAAACACAAGGTGGCAGTAGGTTTTTTATGTTCCTCTGGGTCAAGTTTTGGCCTTAGTGGACAAGTAGCTAAAACTTTAATCATGAGGTAAACACAAAACAAATATTTCTATGTGGAGCTCTTCCACGGGACTTCACACTCGTAAACACCCGCTCCATTGCCCTCACTCGTCACAGCTATCAAGCTGACCAATCACAGAGCATGCGCTATGCGTCGATGCATCGTGTAGTTAAATTTTTTAGGAGATTTGCATCAGCATCGGTGTCAGCATCGGTGTCATCTACAGCGAGGGCTAACTCACAAAGGCTGCAGCGGACCATACTCGAGCGGTTGATGAAAAAGTATAAATCAGCCTTAACAAAGTGACTTTTATTGACATTTATTAGTAGTTTGAAACAATATATTGTATGCAAAAATGGATCTATATAGAAATGAATCTGTATAGATAAAAAGTGATGCATAAAAAGTAGCTAATTACCTGTTGTTTTTACCCTAATTTACAAGAACAATCCACACAATATATCTCTTCTAAACTTTCAGTTGTCAGAATAGAGGTCAAGGGTCCCACAATACAATTTGAAAAGTAAAATTGAACAAAAGCAATGAAACTCGAAAAAAAATTTCTGCCTATCAATATTTCTCAGTTTTCAATTGTCAATATATTTATAAAGTTACTTTAATACTTCTTCTATTACTTGCTCTTGTTTTATCTTGTACTTCTTTTTTATTATTGCATATTTGCTTTCTCTTTGAATCTAAATGTATCTTTAAATCATTAATACATAATAAAAAAGACTTGTTTTAAGCCATACTGTATGTTAAAAGAACAAAAAATGACGAGAATGTATTTATAGTTATTTTAATACTTCTATTACTTTATCTTGTTTTTTCTTGTACTACTTTTTCTTATTGCATATTTGCTTTCTCTTTCAATCTAAATGTATCTTTAAATCATAAATAAATAATAAAAAAATACTTGTTTTGATCCATACTATGTATGTTAAAAGAACCAATTTTTTTAATTACTTTATTACTTTTTCTATTATTTGTCTTGTTTTATCTTGTAATACATTTTTCTTATTGTATATTTACTTTCTCCTTTAATCTAAATGCATCTTTAAATAATAAATAAATAATTAAAAAGACTTGTTTTGAGCCATACTGTATGTTAAAAAAACAAAAAAATTAGCAGAATATATTTATATAGCTATTTTAATATTTTTTATTACTTTATCTTGTTTTATCTTGTACTACATTTTTCTTATTGTATATTTACTTTCTCTTTCAATCTCAGTTTATCTTTAAAAAAATAAATAATAAAAAAGACTTGTTTTGAGCCATACTGTATGATTAAATATCAAAAAATGACCAAAATGTATTTATATACCTATTTTAATATTTTTTCTATTACTTTGTCTTGTTTTATCTTGTACTACTTTTTCTTATTGTATATTTGCTTTCTCTTTCAATCTAAATGTATCCTTAAATCACAAATAAATAATATTGCGACCCATATGTTAAAAGAACCAATAATGTGAAACTAATATGACAGTAACACTAAAAAATAGCAACCAAATTACATTTGTTTTCTTTCATAGCCCCCCGTGAAATGAAACGTTTGTTCCTCTTTGTATCATTACGCCAACATTGCGCTTTGGTGCAAGCGTAAGACATGCCTTAAACTTGTTATAACTCCCAGAGGGAGGGTTACGGGCTGTGCCTGTGTCTGAAACAGAGGTTTAGAGGCGGCCTATGTGTTCGGCCATTACCATATATTTCTGAGTAAGAATGGCAGAGAGCTCTGGGTTGGACCTGAGGCCCAATCTGCTGTGTTTAGCACATCTGACTCCCTGTCGGTGATAGGCATGGGCTATTGTCTCCTGAACAACAGCAGCCTTGAAGTTGGCCTCTGGCGGCCCAAGGGACGGTCCCAGCCACTCTCTCCCAGGCCCGGGACGCTCCCCAAGGCATCACACATTCTCGGCAGGGCCCGATGTTCCATAAATAAGAGAGACATCTTTGCTGCACACACACACACACACTGAGATGGTGCAGGCTGTTGAGGTGCTGTAAATCAAGAGAAAGCTGTGTGTGTGTGTGTGTGTGTGTGTGTGTGTGTGTGTGTGTGTGTGTGTGTGTGTGTGTGTGTGTGTGTGTGTGTGCGTGTGTTTGTGTGTGTTTGTGTGTGTGTGTGTGTGTGTGTGTGTGTGTGTGTGTGTGTGTGTGTGTGTGTGTGTGTTGTGTGTGTGTGTCTAGGTGACATTATGACTGGAACAGGCCACCTCTGATGGCACTATTAGGAGAAAGTGTGGTGTACAATGACACAAGAGGACAAAAGAGAGAGAAGGTGACACTGAAAGGGAAAACTGTAGGTGAAGTTGATTCAAAACATAATTCTTAAGGGAAAATCAACTTGAATTATTTGAATTTATTTATTTATTTATTTGTTTGTTTGGCTCATGGAGATCATGTTTATTTTAGAAGCACAGTACATTGTAGGTTTATGACATCAAACGGTTGCACTCACTGTGCTCCTGGCACTACCTGTTGCTATTTTTACATGATTTGGAAAATAAAATACTTTTTTTAAAAATTCAGTAGTGGTTTTTAGTTAAAGTAAAAGTTACACTGTAAACATTTTTAATACGTTACACAATATTTAACTGTAATGTGAATGTGTTTCACTGTAGTATCATTATGCACAATGTTAATGCCTTTAAAGTTGCATTGGGAAAATTACTGTTTATTTTACAGTAAAGTAATACAATACTTTAAAATCATAAAGACACATCTGTCAACCCTCCCATTTTTAAGGGGATTCTGCCGTATTTTATCAATCTATCCCGCTATCAAGTATTTTATCTAAGTATTTTCCTGTATTTCTCCCATATTTTTATTCTTTCTATGAAAAGAAAACATAGCATCAAACAGCCAATCTCAAATGTGATATAATTGCAAGAGCTGCTGCAGAGAATTATGCTTTCACTTTGTTTTGGTTTGAAAGCACGTTGAAATTAGTATTAAAACGCCACATTCACTTCCTTTCCATTAAAGCTATGCCTCGACCATCACCCTCTCTATATCTTTGAATCAATCAATCTATGTTCCGTATGTATCGTAGCGATAAAGACAGATCAACTTCTGTACACGCGATTTGAAGAGGAGCGAAAGTTTAAAAAAACAAAAACAAATAGATTTAATAGGTAAACATGTTTGTCATGGTGTGTTTTATTTTAAACACAAATAATTTAGTCTTAAATGAGCATAAACAGTTGCAAAAGTAATAAAATGCTTTCGTTATAGATCTGGACCTTTGTTATCAAGCAAAACTTTATCAAAATGAGAGATTCTTTACTAAATAACTATAGTATCTTTAATCAATTTTTAAATACGGAGAAAAAAAATGAATGAGGTTTTAATTTCTCACATAATTAATTAATGAACTAATTACTGTATAGGCCATTGATTCTAATAAGATAATTTTTATTTTATTTTCAATTAAAGCGTATCCCATATTTTTACATCCCAATGTTGACAGCAATGTATATAGAGCAAGATAAATGTAAATGTACGTTCTTGTTTTTATTGATTTACAGTACGTTACTGGTGACCGCTTACACTAAGTTACTGTAGATTCTACAGGACATTGATAACAGTGTATGCTCACAGTTCCTAGCGTATTTTATGGTCTTCAAGACATTCTGTGTGGTTTCATAATGTTTTTATTATTACTGTATAGTGATTTACAGTAAGTTACTGTTGAACCACTGCCCCTAAGTTACTGTAGATTCTACAGGACATTGTTAACAGTGTATGCTCAGAGTAGTTTCCTAGCATATTTTATGGTCTCCAAGGCATTCTGTGTGGTTTCATAATGTTATTATTATGCAGCTGCTTAGGTATTCTGGGTGTTTTTTGGCACGTTACCACAAGGTTGCCATGGAGGTTTTTCTTTTAGAAAATGAACAGCACACCTCTTCTTAACAACCTGCATCATTTGCATTTTCCTTCTGGAACAGTAACAGACTTTTTTTCATCTGGAACTTTGCTCTGTACATGAGAAACTGCTTCTTTCTCTTTTCTTTTTAGATTTATTTGCAGATGGTGTGTCATAATCATACCTTGTGTTTGTGGTGGTTCCATCTGGTTTTAACATGAGTTTTCAGAGATCAGATCACAAGTGATCAGCTAAGACATGTTACCATTTCCACTTTGCTCTAACATGCTGTGTAAGAATAATGATTTCATCAAGCACCTTTCCTCTTATTCAATTGTGTCATATTGCTTGGGAGCAAGCAGGAAAGCTAGCAAATGAAAATCATATGGATGTTGATTACTAAGATCAACAAAATTGTATTCATATTTGCAAGACAATATGTTACCAATGTTCAAAAAATGTATCTAGATCTGGCGGCACGATGGCTCAGTATCACAGTAAGAATGTCACTGGTTCGAGTCCCGGCTAGCTAGAAGCATTCTGTGTGGCGTATGCATGTTCACCCTGTGTTTGAGTGGGTTTTAAGTGCTTCGGATTTACCCACAGTCCAAAGACATGAGCTTTAAGTGAATTGAATGAACCGTAAGTGGATTAAATAAACTAAATTGAGCGTAGTGTATGAGTGCATGTGTAGATGAGAGTGGGTGTTTCCCAGTACTAGGCTGCGGCCGGAAGGGCATCTGCTGTGTAAAACATATGCCGGAAAAATTGCCTATTCTGCTGTGGTGACCTCTGATAAATAAGCCGAAAGAAAATTAAATGAATGTATCTAGATCTTTCCTTGTTTTCTAAGTTTTTATAGTCAAATCAGTTGTTCACCACTGTATTTTATGAGCGTTTTGTAAAAAGATGGAGAACATTTTACATCAACATTTGTATGTAAAAGTTATCTGTTTTGAAATATATAAAGAAATATCGGTTATCGTTACCAGACAAAATTACAAATTGGTTCTGAAATGTGACGGAACGCTGACAATGGAAGTGCAGATCCAAATGCAGGTTTATTCAAGAGAGTTGTAATACAGACAATGGTCAGAGCAGGAGCAAATAGGTACAGGGAATTCCAGAGCGTAGTGATAAACAAGCGGATGGTCAAAAGGGAGGCAGCCGACAGAAATAAACAATAAAACAAAGCAAGGGTCTAACACGGCAAAACAAGGCAAGGGAAACACGTCATAATGTCACAGATAACAAGACTCAGCCAAGATGTGTGTGTGTGTGTGATGTATTTAAAGTCCATGTAATCAGTTGATGAGCAGCTCCCAGACGTGTGTGTGTGTGTAATCAACAGAATCCGAAACAGGTGCGTGTAAGCAGTGCATGACTGGATATGTAGTCCATAATGTGGCGTATTTCTAGTTCTCCAGCGAACTGTGTGTTTACTAGCGATCTGCAAGGATAAATCGCTGGTGACTGTGACAGGTACATTCTCACATGTCCTGATTTTGCAGGGTTTAATGCATTCCGTTGTCAAAAAGAGTTGATCTTACAGGAAAATTGTTTAACCAATCAGATGTGCATGCAAGCTATGGATTTGATCAAAATTTGTTTTTGTGCAAAATGTTTATAATCTGTTTAGGCTTTTTTTTAAACACGTTTTATAATGATCAGATCAAATGTTTGCCAATAGCAGAAGAATACTAGGCCTATAGTGAATGTCTAACACAATCTCACGGCAATTCGTAACTTTTTGATTTAGTGGCTAATTCGTATGAATTCGTACGATCTAATTCTTACAATTTAGTACGACTTGCTTATCCACCAATGACGGTTGGGTTTAGGGGTGGGGTTAGGTGCCACGCCTCCTTTTTAAAATCGTACAATTTCGTATGACTGAACTCGTACGAATTCGTACGAATTAGCCACTAAACTGGCAAAACGTAAAATACTTAAGTTTTCTCGTGAGATCAGGCTGGAATTTCTGAATGCACAAAACAAACATTTGCAATACGAAAGCAAGATAATCCAATGCATTTTCATTTCATTTCAAAACTTCTGAAAGTAATCATAAGTTCGAATCATTTTAATCCACATGTGTTTTTAGTGTCATCCATTTGTAATTGGTTTGACAAAAACACATCTTAATACTAGCTGTAAACAGGACCTCCTTTTCCGCTCTTGAACAGGAGGAAACCGAATTCTTCACATGGGAGGAAATGTGTATTGGGACAATAGGAATCCTGCTAGGGGTTATACTCATCAGAATCTCTCTGCACAGTGGACCATGAGTGTTTGTCTCTCTCAGTGGGATGGGGCTGCTCTCCATGCGCTGATGCTTTTTACATAAAGCGTGATCAGCGGTACACAACATGTGGGCCTAATGGTGAAAGCTGGCGCAGGCTTAATTGGCACAACTGTGGCACACAGTCCCTCTGTGCTTCTGTCAGTGCTCACCAAGCTCTCGTTGCTTATATTTACATCTCTCGCTTGCATTCTTCATCCTGGCTCCATTTACTTGTCTCTCATTCGCTGCCTTGCATTCCTCCTTTCTCTTTTCCCACTAGTGTTTATCCATTATGTCAGAGTAGGTTTATTCTTTTGGTCCCGGGTTGGTGCGGTGATGTTCTAAGTCCCCCTGGCCAATCTCTCCATGTTGTAAACAGGCTTTAGGAATGTTCCAGTCCTGGATTACTGTCTGCCCACCCTGCCTTCATCTTGCGTTTTACCCCTGAGCAGTTTCGGTCCAGCACGGACAACCTGAGAGAGCTAAGAGATAAAACAGTAGTGTCACTCTTATACCAACCAGAGCGTTCTGGCTCTGACACACCACTGGACCAGATCACTGCAGGAATGCTGGAAGAGTCAAACGAAGACCGTTGCCTTATATGTGCAAGTTGTAGACACTATTTTGTTGTTTAAATACATGCAGGGTTTCTGTTTGTTAAGGGATTAGTTCACCCAAAACATGAAAATCTGATATTAATTACACACCCTCATGTTAATCTAGTCTCCTGAGACATTTGTTCATCATCAGAACCCAAAGTAAAATGTTTTAGATGAAATACAGCTCTCTCAACCTTTATCGACAGTAATGGTCATGGCATGCTCAAAAAGAAATCAAAAATATTGTTAAAACATTTAATGTGACTTTAGTCGTTCAGGGATAATCATATGGATGCTCCAAGAATATTTTTGTGTTAACAAAAAACTGCAAATATGACTTTGTTCTTCTGTATCTTGAGCGTGAGGTCAGGATGCGCATTTACCATCAACATTTTTATCCTTCATATGTGTCTTATGAGAACAGAGCAAAATTTTGCTTGTCTATATGTTTGTATCTGTTGTATTTGCTGCCCATTTTGCCCAGGACTCCCTGGAAGAAGAGATCTTCCCAGCAGACACACAACATTATAAGACATTAATATTAGGTTAGATTTAGGTTGCCAGCATCTTAGGACAATGTTATTTTGATGTTCAATAATGACATGAAATGATGTTGATATTTGGTTGATTTTAGGTTGTGTTGGAAAATGACCAAATTCCAACGTCAAACCAGCATCTTAAACCAATGTCCTATTGATATCAATTTCTGACATTTTATTGTCAGATATGGCAACCAAAATCCAACGTCAAGCCAACATCCTAAACCAATGTCATATTGACGTCAAATACTGATATTTATTCCTCAGGTATGGCAACCAAAATCCAACGTCTGATAGACGTCATATTGGTGACATCCACACAACGTCAAGCTGAAGCATAATTAGATGTTGATACTTTGTTGTTTTTAGGTTGCATTAGAAAGTCACCAAAATGCAATGTCTGTCCGACGCTGGACAGTGATGTCAACCTGGCATTGAGTTCTGATGTCCACCTTATATTCATTTCCAATCAAAATGCTATGTTGGGGTACAACGTCAATCTGATGTCACGTTGACGTCCTGTGCATGCTGGGTTGTGTCTCAATGTGAAGTTTCACAAACTAATTTCGAGAGGAGCACGTGATATGATTGATCATAGCTGGTCTCCCATCCGTAATCATTGGCAAACCAATTGGATTATTCCAAACTTACTATATATAGCCCATCTTTACTCCCTTAATTTGTTTTGAAGAAACCCCCCATCCACCCCATATTCCCCTTTCCCCCTTTCCAGAGGGAGCTCTCGAGAACTACCTGATGTCTTATCCCTTAAAGGGTACATAGTTTACCCCTTTTTATGATTTAATATTACTATTAAGGTTCTTCTGGAGTGTGCCAGTTTAGGTTCAGTTCAACACACAGTTCAGATGTTTTTATTATAATGTGTTAAAAAGTGTCATGTTGGGGGTGTTTACACAGTTTACTGTTTATGGGCATGTTGCTTCACAGTTTCGGCATCCTGCCCAACGTAACAAGGGGGCGGAGCCAAGAGCTCCCACGCTCTGTGTTTGCAACAGACAGGCTGACAGACAGAGAAGCTAAGCTAAGCTAAGCTAGGATGAGCATTCAGCAGTACGACTCAGACACAGACCAAGCAGAGAAAACAAAATCATTTGTGTCTTTGTATAGTCTCAGTGTACAAGTGCCGAGCGAAGCTCTACCGCGTGCACCCCGACAGAAACCCACACCCAGAACTTCGAAATGCACTGCGCCGCGCCACGCAAAAGGTAATAATTCTGCATTACAGCGATAATGTGGAGAATATTGATCTTGTGTTGAGCCCAATGAGCCTTTAATCAAAAAATAGAGCAAGGGTGTTCCTGTAGCGATATCGCTTTGACTCACACGCTGAAAATGGCGGACGTGCAACAAGAAACTGAGGATATGATCGTGACGCGAGGCTGTCAATCAATATTGGTGGGCGGGGGACCGCTCTTCTACGTAAAGTTGCGGTTGGTCTGAAAACCGCTCCAATTGGTCCACCGTTTTTTAATGTTTTTTTATGGTTTTTTAAGTTGTTAAATTGAAAATAAAAAAAGGAGTGCGTGTGTTTATATCACCCCAATATGACGGTCTATACACTAAACTTACTCACATGTCTGTCCAAACAGCTTGAAAAGTAGATTTTTCACCATAGGTGCCCTTTAAATGCTCAAATGGGCTCAATTATCTCAGAGTTCAGGGTTCTCTCCTACGACTGCATGCCAAACCTGCTAACATTTTCAAGCAATATCTAAGTGCAAACTCTTGAATAGACTGTACTGGTAATATAAAGGATAAATAATTAAATATTACAATTTTGTATTTTTTCTTATGACAAAACATTAGTAAACAATCACCCTAATGACTTGACAAGGAAGAAAAAACATTTGCGAACAAAGTTGTATTACAGCTTTTGAGTGCACAAACATACTCTTAAAGCTTTATGTCATTACAGTTGAACCACTGAAGTGTCTTACTTCCTGTCAAATTATGAAATTAAATACGTTTGTAAAGCCTGTTTGCGCAGAAAGGATTACGTCATTGGCGTGTTCACAGACGTGGTTCAGACAGAGCACTCTCAAAACCTGTCACTGGGACAGTATCTTTTCTAAAGGTACGCTTTGGTATCTTAAATTACTCTTTTATACACCTTTAGGGTACACTTTTGTATTTTTAAGTTATTAAAAAAAGTACCCAATTGTACTTTCTGGTATTAATTTTTACCTTTAAAATACAAATGTAGGCCTTTTAAGTACAAAAAGGTACCACTCTAGAGACCTTTGTACCTTTATTTCTGAGCGTGTACTGTAGTGATGTTCTGTAGTGTGTAGTGCATTCAGGAGGTGTGGCTTTGGGTGGCGATTTGCAGGTTGGCTTTCATTGCTATCAGGCTAATGTTAGCATTTTCCAAGGTCTACTATTGCACCTGTTAACTTTTAATTTACTTTAAAAAATACACCTTTAAAAAATAATTGCACGTAACCTTGAATCTCATTGACATTTAATCAGAATCAGCATGTCATTGAATATGAATTTCCATCTTCAGATCAGCTACTAATCCCCACCTGCACAAGTGCAATAAGCTGCATGTTGATAACATTGATTTTCTCACTGTCTCTCCGTCACCTCCCACACCGAAACCGAGAGCAGGAGCCACGTTGTGTTTCACTAATTTGCATTTTAGTCAATATGCAATGCAGTCCAATGAATTACCCTCTGCATATTTAAATTCGTTTCTGTAGCCAGTCTATGATGGAGACGCTCAGTGCCATTTATCTGGTGCAAGCAGCGTAGAATTGCTGCATATAAACATGTATATTAAGAGTCCACTTAAACACACGCATGTAGGCAGCTCATTTCCTTTCAGTGTGTCACACAAAGAAGGCCAAGAGAAAGAGGAATGGCCACTCTGATGAGGTAGCTACAGTAGTAGTCAAACCAGAGCTGGCTAAAGCCAAAG
This sequence comes from Danio rerio, assembly GCF_052040795.2. NCBI lineage: Eukaryota > Metazoa > Chordata > Actinopteri > Cypriniformes > Danionidae > Danio > Danio rerio. Next base: position 35,190,081 of record NC_141030.1, on the reverse strand, counting down.
AGTGTGTGTCAGAGCATATTTCCCCACTGCTGCTGGCCGTTGAGGACCATAATTGCTGTCACCTCCCTCCTAGATCCTGCTTCAGACTGTGGGAATTGGAAGAGTCATTTCATCTCCAGGGAAACCAAATGATAGGAGCTCCAATTTTCCAGCACAAGTTGAAGGGAAAAGGAGGAAGCGGAACATATCATTAACGCGCTGCTAGAACAGCTCTAGACTAAATAACTAGCAAACCAGCAAAGGTCTTCCTCAGATGTTATGAAGTAGTTATTAGCAGTAACTAGGTGCACCTATGATTGATGACTTTTATCCTTTTATTGTTTGACTGAAATCCAGTATCATTTGAAATCAATGACTTTGGTTGATGAAGAAATAAGTTTAAAACCCATCAGCAAGCAATACAGACATTTCTGTTGTGCAAATATATGTACTTTTTGTAAGCTTCTTTGCAATTTGTACGTTAAAATATGGTCACCTTTAACATTGATTTGGGAATGTTCTCACCCTGAATATACAGTTGTATCTAACAAAGGCTCATTCTAAAATTGTAGCCCTATATACATTTCTGGAGAACCCAAATTATGTAGCCAGAAGTACGTATGACTGCATTTTGTCTTTAGGACGAGCATAACACACTTACCAGCTGACCACTTGCCTCCATATGGACTGCTTTCCCGCTGTTAACAGTTTGTCCGGTAGCTCGCCATGTACGTCGGTGAACTTGAGACATGGAGAGAAGTTGACCACGACATTAGAGTTTAAGTCTGGCGAAGAACGGTTTTAGAAAGCGGGTGAGACAAAAACAAACTACAAAAAATAAACAAGTGAATAACGGTAAGAATGTGTGGAATGCAGTGGGTTAGGTGGAGGGGTGTCGCAGACAAAGGATGAAAGTGAAGAGCGGGTTGTTTTTGCAGATGAAAGTGAAGAGGGTTGGGAAGTTGCGGAAGAAAGTGAAAGTAAACATCAGACGGGCGGTTGAGGAGGGGAATCAATAAAATGAGGTGCCGGATCAGATTTCAGAGGTGCTGGAATCGGATCCGACGTGTTCCATTGTAAATTAAGCCCTGGGTTTAGGGAAGGAGGAGGGTGGGTCAGACGATCGGTCTGTCAGTCAGTCATTCAGTTAGTCAGTCAATCAGCTGTAGAATTACACGAGAACAGCAAGTGTGAATTGCATTCGCAAGAGAAATATGAGATCTGAAAAAGCTTACACAGCTTTTGGTGAATTTACGAAAACAGATCCTGCAAAAAAACGTTTCCCCTTGGACGTATTTGGCGCTCTCCAGAAATGTATATAGAGGTTTGTTTTCAGAATGAGCCTAGGTTGAAAAAATCAATCATTACTTACTCTCCCTCATGTGGTTTTACATCGTTATAAGTTTCTTTCTTCTGTTGAAAATAAAAATGAAAATATTTTAAAAACTGCTTGTTGCTGCACATTAACTTCCCCTTTAGGAGAAACAAATTACTATGGAATTCAATGTGTCCTGGTGACCAGCATTCTTCAAAATATCTTCTTTTGTGTTCAACAGAAGAAAGAGACTCAAATACAGTAGATTTTGAATAAGTGAAAGGTGAGTAAATTATAAACAATAACAGTTCAACAACTGTTAATAAGTACTGTAATGAGTACAAGTAAGATCTTTGGAAATCAAAATATCAGTTATTCAGCATAGAATTTACCACTTGAGCTCTCTTAGGTTAAAGCAAAAATAATTTGCTTGTGAGTTGTGTATTTTTTTCCCAGATGGATATTACAATTCAAAAAGAGGGGTATCTGCCAACATTAATACAGTGCACCAAATGCTGCAAATAATTCCACTGTTTTTTGCTCAAGAAAAAGAAAATCTCCCCAGCAAGAATGTAAAAAATTAATTTTATTTCATGTTATTTTCTATGTCTAATTATTGCTTTACAGCTCGATGACTTGTTTGTATAGTTTGTTGTAAGAAAATTACTCAGAGTACTATAATTTATTGTATGTGCAGAAAGAGATAATATTCATTCCCTCAATTCACCACTAAACAGTGTGATAAATTCTTTATAATAAAAAAATAAGAAAACTGAGAAAACGATCTGGAAGTGCAGGTCTGAGTCACCTGAGCGTGCAGTTGATTCTCCGGGCCTGCAGCTTCAAAATGTTGCAAATTTCTCTTGCAAATGCCATTCTTGCCTGTTCTTTTTTTGTAAATCCAACGGAGGCTGCCGAAGACTCACTGACTGATTGACTGACAAATCGACTAACCCACCCTCCTCCATCACTAAACCCAACCAATAGTATTCTTAAAAGCACAGATTAACTTGCCCACCCACTTTCCTAAACACAAGAGACAACTTTTAAAAAGCAACCCAGAAAAAGAAAAGCTCTCAGATTTTTACCATTTACCATGTTCACCCTGTTATTTACTCGTTTTTTTGTCTTACTCACTTTCTGGAACCGTTCTACAGGAGATTCGATCCTTGTCGTTGTGGTCATCTCCTCTCTGTCTCTCAAGTCCACTGACGTACATGGCAAGCTAACAGTGGGAATGCCGTCCATACGGAAATAAGCGGTTAGCTGGTAAGCACGAAAAAGACAGCGTCATACCATTTTAAAAACTAAATGCATACATACTTCTGGCTACATAATTTGCAATCTCCAGAAACGTATATAGGGCTACGTTTTTAGAATGAGCCAATGTTGTATTTTCTTTCTTTTTTTTTTGTGGGGGTAAACTATAACCTTTTAGGAATGCGTCCTTTCACATATAATATTAAGCTACATAACTTGTTCATTTAATGCATCACTTTGAACACTTATCCAAGTCTAGTACACTGCAAAATAATAGAAAAGAGTCTTGACAAAAAACTCCAACCTGAACTGGTCATGAAATCTGAACACACTTTGAGACCAGATGGAAAAAAAACCCCTCACATTTCCTCAAAGCTCTCCAATTAGCAGCCATCTTTGCAAAGCATGTGTGTGCAAGTCGACCTTACATAGTTCCTGTGCCAAGAGTGAAGGTGGCCATCTCTTCCGTAATTAGCTCTCAAAGCCAGTTGTCTCCTTTAAAAAAAAACAGACCTGCTAACATATAAGGGGTTAATGTCAGACTTCCTCCTGAGTCTGCGGTGCATATGATGCTAACAGAAGGGGCTCGGTCGTCTGATGCACACACCAATTTCAGCCCCTTTCAGGATGGTGGAGGAGAACAGAGGGACCTTCTCGCTTCACAGAGCTACAATTAAGGGGGCCTCAAACAGAGGGGCTCAAAGACAAAGATGCAGAGCGAGCGAGGTAGACTGAAAGAGGCAGAGAGAGAGACTGATAGACGGGCAGACAGAGGTTGTGAAAGTGGAATATTAATACAACAGAGAGCAACAGGAAATTGGGCGTCTAAATGTGCGCCCATGTCCCCCGGGATGATTAGTTGCAGCCAATCTCATACAAAAAAAAGAAGATCAATGAGGAGATATATTGTCATTTTCCAGCGGCACCCTCATAATCAATTAATCTATAATAAGATCGGTGCATCTTAAAGGGCCAGCTCTTCAATAAACAGGTTTTTGTGTGTGTGTGTTATTTTTTGACATGGCATAAATTTCTGCGACTGAATGGTTTAAGTTGGCAAAACAGAGCGGAGTTGATTGCATTTGATTTGATTTTGTGCTCAAGCCACTGTGGTTAATCAAGCAAATTGGTCTCAATCAGGGGGCAGCAAATAAACATGTTCTTGCCAGGTCCTTGCCTTTGCTTTCATTTGGAGCCTTTGTGCTCTTTCTTTCCATTCCATCTGTCTTTTGGCATCTTTTCGTCACGTTCAGAACTGTCATATGCAACAGCGATTTGGGTGTGCGGGGGAGTCGGATCCTTTGGCGTTACATAAGGACTCAGTGTATTGCTTTTCACATTAAATGTCATTTGGTCTCAGCGTTCTGTCAGTCGCCATGGCGATCACGGCGTGATGGCCAGTCGATATCTTGCTATGGGGATTTTTTGGCAGGAGCAGAGGCCGGACACTTTTACAAGGCATGCCTATGTGTGGTTTAGTTCTTTGTGAATGTCTCTAGATATATGTGACGCAGCTTGATTTGGATTCTTTAGTTTAGGATTAAAGTCTGTTTAAAAACAACAATAGCAACAAAAAGATGTCTGTGTTGTTGTTTTTGTAAGATGTATTATGGGTTTATTACCTATTTAAAAAGCACAATCAACGCATTTAAGGAATAATGTTAATTTAAATATGACTAATATGGGTATGAAAATATGGTTATTATATTATATTATATTAATTATATTATATTATATTATATTATATTATATTATATTATATTATATTATATTATATTATATTATATTATATTAATTATATTATATTATATTATATTATATTATATTATATTATATTATATTATATTAATTATATTATATTATATTATATTATATTATATTATATTATATTATATTATATTATATTATATCACATCACATTACATTACATTACATTACATTACATGATATTATTCATTTTCTTTTTTCTTAGTCCCTTTATTAATCAGTGGTCGCCGCAGTGGAATGAACCCCTAACTTATCCAGCCTGTTTTACATTTTTATGCCCTTCAAGCCGCATCCCATCACTGGGAAACACCCATACATTCTCATTCACACTCATACACTATAAACAATTTAGCTTACCCAATTTATACCGCATGTCTTTGGACTTGTGGGGGAAACCAGAGCACCTGGTGGAAACCCACGCAAACGCAGGGAGAACATGCAAACTCCTCACAGAAACACCAACTCACCCAACCAAGGCTCGAACCGGCAACCTTCTTGCTGTGAGGCGACAGCACTACCTACTGCACCACCGCATCGCCTATATTATATTATATTATATTATATTATATTATATTATATTATATTACATTATATTATATTATATTATATTATATTATATTATATTATATTATATTATATTATATTATATTACATTATATTATATTATATTATATTATATTATATTATATCACATCACATCACATTATATTACATTACATTACATTATATTATTTATTTTCTTTTTTCTTAGTCCCTTTATTAATCAGTGGTCGCCGCAGTGGAATGAACCCCTAACTTATCCAGCCTGTTTTACATTTTTATGCCCTTCAAGCCGCATCCCATCACTGAGAAACACCCATACACTCTCATTCACATTTAGCTTACCCAATTTATACCGCATGTCTTTGGACTTGTGGGGGAAACCAGAGCACCTGGTGGAAAGCCACGCAAACGCAGGGAGAACATGCAAACTCCTCACAGAAACACCAACTCACCCAACCAAGGCTCGAACCGGCAACCTTCTTGCTGTGAGGCGACAGCACTACCTACTGCACCACCGCATCGCCATTATTATATTATATTATATTATGCTATTTTATATGTATTATATTATATTATATTATATTATATTATATTATATTATATTATATTATATTATATTATATTATATTATATTATATTATATCTCACTGTGTAGAATTTTCAGAGAAATGAGGATGTACTGCATATTGTAAAACTTATAAAACACACACACACACACACACACACACACACACACACACACACACACACACACACACACACACACACATATATATATATTAAACATTTGCTGTATTTTATTGTCATGAAAACTGTAAGTTGTAGGTTCAATGTCAGTGTTAATAAGTTATTGTTTTTTGTTTTTTTTTACCTCCAAAATCATGTTATTACAATATTCATGATTTGTGGAATCAGGCTTGTGATATTAACAGAATACTTCATCATATTGAAATGTTTCTCAGTAAAAAACTACATTGTAAAAATATCCATTAATTAGCAGTTTTCCAGTGATTCACAGGTGTTTTTAGTTTATTTGCGGTTATGAATTACATGATGGGACCTTGACTTCTGCTCTTTGGATTTTTGATGTTGAAAATTCAACTCTGCTCTTTTTCAAAATGACTGGCTTTGACATGTAATAGTTCGAAACAATATATTGTAAAAGAAATATTTTACAATATTAAGTCTGTAAGAAAACAGAAAAAATAGCAGTAGTTTATTAACAGACATTTGTACCAAACTTTACAACACCAACAAAAGCAATATATCACCTAAAACTATTAAAAATGTTCACAAAGATCTTGTTTTCGTTATTTCTCTCATAAAAAAGTCCCATAATGCAATTCAAAAGCCTAAATAAAGAAAAATAATAAATAAAGAAGGTCGCTAGTTCGAGTCCTGGCTGGGCCAGGTGGCATTTCTGTGTGGCTTTCCTCCGGGTGCTCTGGTTTCCCACACAGTCTAAAGACATGCGCTATATAGGTGAATTGAAGAAACAAAATTGGCCGTGATGAATGTGTGTGTGAATGCAAGAATGAATGGTTGGTTCCCAGTACTGGGTTGCGCTTTAAAAGGCATGCGCTGCATAAAACATATGCTGGAATAGATAAATAAGGGACTAAGCTGAAGGAAAATGAATGACTGAAAGTCAACTTAGCTTAACCTCCCAAACCCTTACCATCCCTTTAACCATTTGAATATGTCACATTGGTGTGCTCATTTGTTGTTTAGGCTGTGCTGAGCTCTAAATTCACAGTGTCAGATGGCTTGGCCCTTGTTCAGTGCGAGTTGTCAGGTGTTCATGGTGCGGCTGATCAGTGTAATAAATCACGTTTCTCTGGCACAGACTCAAGCGGTTGTATGGTGGATGGGCTAATTACTTATAGTGCTATAGCATTTTCACAGCATTTTCTGCTGTCAGTGCTGATCAATCAACTCTGACGGGATGTCTGAGACATCGCCTCCAAGGTGTATTAATTGAGAAAATCTGAAACACCTTTTTTTTTTTTTTTTGGAAAGAGAGAGAGGTTAAGTTCATTTCAATTGATAAACCATCTGGATTTGCTGTACATAATGGTGTCTTTCAATTGGCTGTGTAAATTAGAGAAAGTCTCATATGGAGGGATTGCTTCAGGCACTAATTTTGCTGTCATTTATCTTCTTAAAGGGAGATTATTTAACAAACAGCCTTGTGTTCATCGCGTAAAACTAGTCACAAACATTTTACAGTTCTCAGGCCAATAAAACAGATGTTAAATAACACACTTGCAGAGTGTTTGAGAAAGATCGAGCAACTCATTGTTAGCTTTTATGAATTCAATGGTGATCTGTCATCTGCAGCGATGTTCTCCCGCTTTTGGCGTACTGCCGTGACTGTTGCTTAATGGCATCATTAAGACGTGATGATATGATGTCGCCATAACTCTCGCGCTAATGTGATTATTCAGCTAAATTCACAGAGCGCGCGCTTCTACTGACGCATCCAGCTGATGTTTTATGGTAGTCGGTGCATGCTGCATCAGTCATAAGAGAGATGAAATGTATTTAGGAGCAAACGGAATCATGTTTTATTCAATTACACGCCGAAGCTCAATTAATCAGTTTTTGCAATTAAGTTAAACTTGCTCATGCATCATACATGAGGACAATATCAAGGGTAGTTGTTCCGCTCCCTGTTGTACTCCAGGCGCCGACTGTCCTCCACTGTGAACATAATGAAAGAGAATAGATCACATTAGGAGAATTAAGATAAATACTGCCCGTTACTCGCTTTCAGTCTTGAAATTAACGCGGAATGCAATTTGTTGGTTCATATTTTAACAAATACAGTCTCATTATGATGGAGAAAATGGTGGTGAGGGGGAAAATCGAAATGCGGTGAATACAAAACAGCCCCTCTTTTCCCTGTTTAGTGATTCATTGGTGTTATTTGCCTGGGCCGAATCCTCTGGTATCATCCGCCATCATTACCTGCCGCAGACAGAAGGGTCTTCTGTGTCGTGTCTCATTGTCTGAACCTCATAGCATGCTGATATACCTCTGATATTGCTTTTCACTTCTGATCTAGTCGTTCCCATGAAACAATGGCATTTCTGTGATTGATGATTTGCTTAGAGCCCCGAGTCTTCGGGGGCTGATTGATGCTGCTTTTTCGGAGACAGGGCTGAATTTAAAGGTAATAGGAAAATGAATTGCACAGTTTGTGGGCACCTCGACTTAAGACAGGGTCTTAATTTTACGAATAAGCATTATATATCGAAATATATATCTTTAAACAAAATAGTTTACCCAGAAATAAAATGAAAGTGTATAGGTTGTGAAAGGTTGGCAAATTCCAAAAGTGCACTATAAGTAGGATTATAAACATGATCTATATCCAAGTCAAAATCGATAACACTCTATTTAAATATAAATATTTTTTCAGGATGTCTTTGTTATTATAGCAGAGAGGGAAGAGTTTTGGAGAAAAACTTTTTTGTGTATACCCAGCAGACACAGGATGTCAACATGATGTCAGATAGACGTTGTACCCCAACATCAGGGGGACGTTGCATTTTGTTTGGAAATGAACATTGGGTTGACATCAGAACCCACATCAATCCAATGTCAATGTCCAACATCAGACAGACGTTGCATTTTGTTTGGAAATGAACATTGGGTTGACATCAGAACCCACATCAATCCAATGTCAATGTCCAACATCAGACAGACGTTGCATTTTGGTCACTTTTCAACTTAACCAAAGAGCAAAGTATCAACATTTAATGGTTAGACTTTAATTTAAGGGTTAGATGTTGTATGGATGTTACCATTATGATGTCTATCAGACGTTGGATTTCAGTTGCCATACCTGATGAATAAATGTCAATATTTGATGTCAATATGACATTGGTTTAAGATGTTGGCTCAACGCTGGATTTTAGTTGCTTTTCAGGTTGGTCGTGATTTCTTAAAAAATCTTAGATTTCAAAAACAAAATTTTATGCCTTAAAAAGTCTTAAAATTACTGATATGTTGTGTTGCATCTTATATCATCTTAAACAGATCTATTTTTCCCTCTGTTCAAGTAAAGCTACCAAATCAGGCCAACTTCCATCCAAATACCTACAATCCATCACAATAAAATCAGGGGAAAAAAATAAAACAGTTACACTGTTCCTCATGATAATAACAGAGCAAAATATCTCTTTACATTATCTTCCATTCATACAAAATATATTTATAGAAGTAAGGACGAGTAGAGTTTCCCAGTAATGGGTTGCAGCTGGAAGGGCATCCGCTGCGTAAAACATATACTGGATAAGTTGGCGGTTCATTCCACTGTGGCGGCCCTGATTAATAAAGGGTTTAAGCTAAAAAAGAAAATGAATAAATGAATGAATAAATGAATGAAGAGCAAGTAGACATAATATTTATAAATTGGCATGACACTTAAGGTTTTAACAGAAAAACATTAGGTTGAATAGAAGTTACTCAATTAATTTGGACCAAAAACCAACAAATACATATTTTTATTTATGTAATTGTCTCCACAATAAATATAGTTTTAACAATGTTAAACTTGTCATTTTTCAACAAAAAAAAAAGAAAAAAAAATGAAATTTCATGTTGAAAAAAATGTATACAACAAGCTTTCTTTTTTGACACATTAAAGTATGTTGCTAAGAAATAGTAATTTTTTGTGGCAAGCAGAAAAAAATAAAATAAAATAAAATTCCATTGGGCTAACCGGGTCATTAGAAATAATCATTAGTGTTAAATTTGGAGTTTATCTGCCTTTTCATTTCATTGTTATTTTCGTTTGTGGAAATTATGGCGGTAGTAATATACCTATATTGGCAAAAAAAAAAATTCAAAAATTAATAGAGATATATTGTGACTTGTAATAATCCATCACCAGTACTGTTATGTAGTAATATGGTCTCACATGGTATTTGTTTCATTCATACTGAACACCAGAGGGCACCCTCCCAAAGAAAGTCCATAAGTTAGACTCATAGTAATAAGTACTTTTGTAATGTATATTAAAAAAGGGTATACTAGTTGACAGTCTTAATCACTGAATATTATAATATAATATAATACATGCATTATTTTTGATAATGCGCAATCAGTTTACAAAACAGAGTTATTCCACTTTGTTGACAATATGAGGAAAGTTTGAAATGAAATGATGTTGTTATTTTCATAAAATGACTTGCTTTGATGTCGTGACAAACTGAATTATTTTAGTCAACTTTGTTAGAATTACTCAAAAATATAATTAGCTTAAACAGCTTAAGAATATCTGCTTTTTTTATATCTCTTTTTTGTGTTCCACAGAGAAATAAAATCATAACACATTTTATAACCAGAAAATATGTGATTACCTAAAAGTTTGTTATGGTGTAATATCAATGTTATGGCATATTGGTTACCATTGGATAATACAGTTTTAATGTTAAAATGCAGAGTTAATGTTTGGTTTATTTTTTGTACTTAAACCCTGATTGATTTCCATTAGGTGTGTCACACACAATGTTTATTATTATTATTATTATTATTATTATTGTTATTATTATTATTATTATTACCTTTATTTTACCAGGAAAGACACATTGAGATTAAAAATCTCTTTTATAAGAGCGTTCTGGCCAAGATTAGGCAGTATACGTGTCACATGGGCTTAACAAACAACAAACAATTAACAGTTAACAAGAATCACACATTGACAAATAGACTATTCAAAACATCTACAAGCCTTAGTTTCAATTTCTAAATCATTTATACTCTTTTTAAAACCATCTAGTAAAATCAATTCTTTAAACTGCAACTTTGTTTGTAGATTATTCCATGCAATAGGAGCTGCATATTTGGCTATTACAAATATACAAATATATACAAATGGCTATTTTCCGATCTCAGTCCGCATTTTAGGAACAGACAGCAAATATCCTGTGACTGAGGGCCATAGCTAACAGGCTTTTTACAAATGTATTCTGTAGATATGATTGGAGTAAATCCAGTATTGATTTGTTGTTCATTGAATGGAGAAAACAGACCAACTCACCCTATTATACAGCACACAATGATGAGTAAGAGATTTAAAATTAGTTATAAATCTTAGTGCACCGTGGTAAACAGTATCCAATGCAAGCAGACTCTGAAACGAAGCTTGCATGTAGATAACATCACCGTAGTCTAAAATCGACATAAATGTTGCATCAACCATCTTCTTTTTGGCATTAAATGAAAGGCAGTTTTTAATTCTAAAAAATAAGCCTAAAATCACTTTTTATTTTTTCACCCATTGCTGAATGGGAGAACTAAAAGAAAGTGTATCATCATTTAAAATTTCAAGATATTTGTACTGGGACACCAATTCAATCTCTGCGCCATGAGTAGTAGTAATAAAAACTAGCTTTTGCTTAGTTTGTTTTGAATTTGAAAATAACACAAGTTTTGTTTTATCTACATTTAAAACTAGTTCTAACTCAGATAAATTATGCTGTACATTAAAAATTTGTAATTGAGAAAGGGCTAGATTGGATGTAGATGCAGCTGTGTATATGACTGTATCATAAGCCTAGTAATAAAAATGTGCATTTTTGATATTTAAGGCTTTAGATGTCACTTTAAACTGTATAGAAGTGTGTTGAAAAATATCTGGTTAAATATTATTTACTGTCATCATGGCAAAGATAAAATAAATCAGTTATTAGAAATGAGTTATTAAAACTATCATGATTAGAAATGTGTTAAAAAAAATCTTCTGTCTGTTAAACAGAAATTGGGGATAAAAATAAACAGGGGGCTAATAATTCAGGGGGCTAATAGTTCTGACTTCAACTGTATATACACTCTTGGAAATAAAGGTATGCGAGCTGTCACTGAGGTGGTACCTTTTCAAAAGGTACACATTTGCACTTAAAGGGTCCATATTTGTACCTCAAAAGTATATACTGTAATTAGTACCTACAAATTTTAAGAGGAACACTTTTGTACTTTTTAGGTACTAATATGTACCCTTGGGGTATTAATATGGACCTTTTAGGTACAAATCTGTACCTTTTGAAAAGGTACCACCCCAGTGACAGCTCACGTACCTTTTTTCTGAGAGTGTAGTAAGAAGAAGGGGCTGCAGTACTGAACCCTGTGGAACTCTTTTAGCTATGATCAAAGTACTAGAAACAAGGCCATCCGTTTGCATACATTGATTTCGATTTGTAAGATCATTTTTAAACAAACCAATAACATGATTAGATAAACCAATACTTTTGAGGCGTTATAACAGCAAGGTATGATCCACTGTATCAAAAGCTTTGAAAAGGTCGATGAACAGGGCTGCACATTGTATTTTTAAAGGAATTACTCACCTAAAAAGAAAATGGTCATCATTTTTTTTTTGTTCCTTAACACAAAAAAGAGATATAATGCATTATGGCTGCCTCCATTAATGGTATTGTTAGGAGCAGAAAACAACACAGTGAAAGTGAATGGTGGCTGAAGCTGTCATGTCTTACCGCTTGAGAAATAGAGGATTCAAAAGAACAGACGTGCAAAAAATTGCATATAACGTATTAATTACAAGCTGAAATGTTCCTCAGAGCTACATCAGAAGTGCATTAGTTCACTGTTTGAGACGCTTTCTGCAGGGCTGCGCTATTTAGAGCGACTGGCCCTTTAAGAGCGCAGTTACCCCAGTGTGGGCAACTGGAGGTAGTCATGGGGGTGGGATTGAGCCACGAGACAGTCGCCCGTGGACGCGAGAGTAGTAAATCCGTTCATTCACAGCGAAGGGAAGAGTGGCTGTGAGGGAAATCTCACTGAACGGGCTTTTAAAGAACGGATACTTCTTTTTTTTCTTCCCATACGAAAAGGAAAGCATGTTTTGCCCGTGACATGAACGTTGGAGGAAATAAGCGCGTCTGGGACGGACTGTGAGCATCACATCTTTATCTGTCCGTTACATTGACTCTTTATCTGCTCGCATCAGCGCTCGACAAACATGGATTATTTGTGATGCTGAGAAGGAAAGGCACAGTTTTGGGTTTAGTTTGTGAAGTTCGTCAACGTGTCCGAATGTTTAAACTCACTTCAGGTGGATTGTAGCGCTTTTAGGGGTGTTTTAGGGGACTGTTTGTCCGGATAAAGGCGACTGAGGTGGACTTTAAATCCGAGGCTGATGGAGTTTCGCAGGACTTTGGATGCGCTGGTCGTTGTTTTTGCCCTCATATGCTTGTCACAAGGTAAGAAAAAGAAAATGCAGCAAGACAGACGGCTATATGAGGCGTATAATCGCTAAACATTGTGAAATTGTTTGTAGACATCTTTCTAAACGTTTTATGAATGGTGATTATTTTTGAAATATTAAGTAATAATAGCTTAACGTTAGGTTTACGATGATGTTGAACATCGTTTGCTTAGAGATACCATTTTTTACCCACAGTTTTATAGGATGTGATTGATAAATAAAATAATGAATATTTCAGTACTTCATATAAGTTAGAGAAAAATAAAACCCTATTATTCTTTATTGAATTACAGATCGTATGGCTTCAAAAGAAAATACGCTGTAAACACACAAAACATTTAGTGTAAACACAAACAGATTATTTATGGATTTATTCTTAATGCATTGTGTTTATGTTTGAACATATGGTCAAAACAGACCATTTGACCCAGTTTACAGTAATGCACTTAGTTTAGGACAGATCAGAATGAAAAACTATTCCTGTAGTGAGTGCATAATATTGAAGAACTATTTATATATACTACAATGTCTTTGCTATTCATTTTTCTCCTCATATGCAAGCACTATTCACTTTATATTGTGAGTTTTCAACAATTAAGACTCTCGTTCAGCCAACTCAGGGATGAAGGATAGACCATTAGATAAAAATTATATTTCTATTTGTGGTACTTTTGGACCTCTGGGCAACCTTCAAGACCCCTGGTTGTAAACCCATGGCCTCTGAAGAGCTGCACTCTTGCATAGCTCGAATTGAATCATGCTTAGATCAGTGGTATTGCTGGCAGTGCTGGCCAACAGAAGCCCTGTTTTATGAGGCAGTAAACATTGCCTGTGAGATCTGTCCTCCAATATAACTACCAACAAAATTTGCTACTGAATCAAGTGCAGCACTGCGAGGGATAAAATGACAGGCAAAGCTTTTATCTGACCACATCTATTGCCCAATGCAATGCAGTTCTCCTCTTTTGTTTTAAATTTGAATTTCAGATTTTTCATTTCACATAACATGCACGTGCAGAATTAGCTTAGTGTAGATGAATTTAGCGGCATACATTCACATTTTTTCCCACGCCTCAGCACAGTAATGTGGGTGAGGGCCGCTGGCTATCTCCTTCTGCCTTCTCACACCTGATAAGGCTTCAGAAAGAAAAGGCATTGAGTTACACTTCAACTTTGTCATTTATAGGTGCCTGATTTCTTCAGAGTGTATGTTTGCTTGTTTGTCTATGTTGCGTCGGTCGCTGGAGGACGACGTGTGCTTGCCCGGCTTCTTTTGAAGTCATTTTAAACAGCCACAAACAGCTGTCGACTCTTCCCAGACTGTCCCCAAACATGCATTTAACGACTGCCGGCCTTTGACTCTCTTAGTAATGACACCATTTTAAACCAGATGATCCATTTAAAGGAAAAAAATATGAAAATTTGATTAACATACTTTTCATAAAAGGGATAGTTTACTCAAAAAAATAAGATTCTGTCATTTACTTCACCTTATAAGTTTACTTATAAAAAGAAGATATTTTGAAAAATGTTGGAAACCTGTAACCATTGACTACTATAGAATTAGTTTTTCCTGCTATGGATGTCAATACTTACAGGCTTTCAACATTCTTTAAAATATCTTCTTTTGTGTTCAACAGTATAAAGAAACCCATAAAGGTTTGGATCTACTGTAAATAATGAGTACATTTTGTATGTGTGCGTGTGTGAACTACCCCTTTAGTCAAGCGCAAGGATTTGTAGTCATTACATCCCATACTGTAAGCATTTGATTGGCATCCTTTCAAAAGCTCTGTGAATTTTCTCATAAAGCGTGTCATTTAGGGGTTTTTCCTCCACGTATGACAGCTTATTTTGATGTCTCGCGTTTCCAGGACTGTCGTCGCTCTTTAGATCAGAAGCAAGGCATGTTTGTGCGTATGCGTACGAGAGGTGTGACTCAGAGAAGTCTTGCGTCTCCCTCTCGCACAGTTACTCCCTGTCTCCTCTGTGTAAACAGTGTGCTGTCGAGAGGCTGTCAATAAGGAGGGAGATAAATGGCGCATCTCCTACTGAGCACACTCTGATGTCTCAGTCTGATTTCTGTCCCGGCAAATTCACGCTCTTACTGGATCCTCGCCGGGAGACAAAACAGCCTGGCAGTATCTATCCCCTGCACTCTTTTGTTGTTGCCGCTGAGAATTTAGTTAGGAATTATTATAAGCCTCACCCAAATGTTCAATTAAAGCTATGTAATATGCTTTAAAAAAACAGACACCTTAGATTAAAAGCACATATTTCACTACGCAAGAGTGTAAGTCATCTCCCAGAATAGCACTATTTCATCGGCTCCTCTTTGTGAAACGAATGGCAGCTTTTTAATTGGTCAGGAAAGGAAGCCAGGAGCACATGCGGCTCTGGGTTTATGAGTCTAGCGCTGACAGGAAGTTTGAATTGAACCCTAAAGACATTGGCTGTGGCTGGCGTGGCCGTGTGGGGGTGAATAGGGACACAACACAATGCCTTGGCATCAATCTGTCCAGCCTTGTGTCTCTGGCCGCAGATGAAGACAGTTTAATGGCCCAGCGCATTAGTTCCAGTGGCTGTGGTGACCCTCAAAGCCGTGTTCAAAATGGAAAGCACCATAGAAAGAGCCTGGGAGGCCAAACTAAACTCCCTGAGTGTGTTTATATGACTAGGATTATAATTTGAAACATTTCAGCTTCCTTTCACACTTTATTTTCAAATGCTCCACAAGTAGTTTTACCTGAACCTGAATCTATAAAGTCACATGAATGAGAATTTATAGGTTTAAGTTAAGATAAAGTCAGGTCATCTGAATACACATCATTCATTTAGATTCTGTGTCAGTAGAAAAGGCTCTGGCTCTTATTAATGTAAGATTTTTTTTTCCCGTCTAGCATACTGAGTCTGGCTGAGGTTCGATATTCAGCTTCGCTGTCAAGAAATGTAGCTGCCTCTCTTTTTAATCAGAAAATTTCTCACCATTTCGATATTGACATGCCCTACAGCAGAGGTTCAGTGATTCTCTTTCTCATCCAATAACTCAATATTAGTCAGTGTATTTTATATTAGCAATACTAGCAGAAAAGTTCATGGTTGTTGTGATCTTTCCAATATCAGGCTTTTCGCTCATCAGGCTGTAACAGTTACTGTTTTTTCCTCCTAATCATTTCAGGCTTTTTATATCATCCATCCACATATAAATAAAAGTCAGTGCCTGTTAATTCTGAGGCCTTGAAAGAGCTTTGTGTATGTTTGCGTTGAGTTAAACAAGCAACTTTGTATTTGGTAGGCTGAGTTTTTGAAACAAGCCTGCAGCAATTTGTAATTTTTTTAATCCAGTTAAAAGGTATCACAGTTATTCTTTCTTATTTTACAAGCTTTAAAACTCTTAAGTTTTATCTTTATCCAATTTTACAGAAAACTATATTGTACCACATTTTTTCAATTTTCAATAATACATTCTAAGAAATTATTTATAGAGAGAAATTAAAATCAGCAAAAAAAAATAAAATAAAAATAAAATTCTGCCATTATTTACTCAACCTTTTTGTTTTGTTGAACATGAAATAAGATTTTTTAAAGAATATTGAAAACCTGTAACTATTGATTTTAATAGTATTTGTTTGTTCTACTATGGAAGTCAATGGTTGCAGGTTTCCAACATTCTTCAAAATATCTTATTTTGTGGTGGCTTAGTGGTTAGCACTGTCGCCTCACAGCAAGAAGGTCGCTGTTTTAAGTCCTGGCTGGGCCAGTTGGCACTTCTGTGTGGAGTTTGCATGTTTGCATAAGTTTCCACTGGGTGCTCCAGTTTTCCCTGCAATCCAAAGACACGTCCGAGCATTTTTTTGTTTTTAAAAGATGTCTTATAGATGTATGATAGACATAAAAGCATAGTCATGTTGGCTAAAACAAGACTAAACTTAAGCTGTCAGACATTTAAGAATAGCCCAAAACTAGACTAGTCATCAAATGAACAGAAATGAATGACTTCACATATAAAGTCTGTCTAATCTGTCTATTTGACCACTAGTCTAGTTTAGGGATAGTCCTATGGTCTATTTACGAGTTCACACTCACAGATATTTGACTATACAGATATTTGAATAGAATATGCGTATTTGCCGTGCTGTCCGGGGAGAGGGCTCAGAGCTCGGGAAGACACCCTAACTCTTGTTATTCCCCTTATCAGGATAAAGAGAGATAGGGTCTGAGCGCAGTGTCTAGCCTGGCTCCAGAACGCTCCCCCCTTAGATTTAAATAGGTATCTGGTTTAATAGTGTGGAGTTGGGGTGGTGGAGGGACGCTGAAGTCGAGAGAAACGGAGGTATGACGTGTTTGACTATTTATAGGGGTTTGCTCTTGAGCTGATTGGATAATAGAATGATTGTATGTGTGATAAATTAGACTCGTCAAAGACTGATCGTGCTCCTCCCAAAATTTTTTTTTATAAAACATCACTTGGATTTCCACTGAGAATCTAGGTTTAGCCTTGTTTTAGCCAAGCTGTCTATGTTTAGATGTCTATTAGACATCTATTAAACACAAAATTGTTTGCTGGGGCGCTTAAGGTGAATTGAATAAACTAAATTGGCTGTAGTGTATGTTTGTGAATAAGTTTGTATGGATGTTTTCCATGTGCTGGATAAGTTGGCGGTTCATTCCGCAGTGATGACTCCTGATAAATAAAGAAAGAAAAATGACTGAATCTTCATTTGTGTTCAACTTAACTTAACTTGGAACAAGGGTGTGTAAATAATGGCAGATTTACATTTTTAGGGTGAACTATCCCTTTAAACACATGCAGAGTCCACCTTCTGATGAATGGACAGATAAAAGTAGTTGGACAAACCACACATGTAACTTTTATTAACTTGCAAAGGCAATTTTTCTTTGCCTTTTATTCTTTCTTTTAACTTTGAAACCATCATGCTCATACTTCCACACACTTTAAACATGTAAATATACTCATTAGGATAAGCTCTTTGAATAGTTTCAAGTGGTTTTTGTGGTTTATCTCTGTGCCAAGGTGTGGGGAAAAAGCTGTGGGCAGCTGTGGGGCCACCTGCATGCCAGGGGGACATACCACTTACATAGCCAGACATTGAAATCTCAGTATTCCCACGGTATGAATTCACAGCCACTCATTTGATTACAGGATCACTTTTGCAAACAGTGAGTATATTCCTCTTGATCTGCACATTACCACACTCTCACACCGAGTAACAACTCACTCCAACTCCTAAACAGCTGGCTTGTGCTTTAGAGAGTGTTTACATGGTACCACTGTGTTGTCCTTGGAGAAGCAGAGACCCCTGGTCTGTTTTATGCGCTCTGTTTACTAGTTGAAGCAAACAGACCTGGCTAATAGTGTATATAAGTGTGTTCTGGGCACACTGTAAACAAAAGGGCCCGAGGCCGTGTGTGCTCTCTCATCAGGAGCTCCAATTTAATGACTCAGTCTCTATCTGCATGGGCGCCGCTATTAGATTACCTTCATTAACACACACTTCTTTCTCGTTCTCTCCCCTCCCGGCGCCTCTGTTTGCACACTTCTCATGCTGTTCAACTTTGTTCCTTTACTCCTATCTGGCGTTATCCTCATCAGTCGTGATCTTCGTGTTGTTTCAGTAAATAACAGTCGCTGGGGTTCAGAGGGCTATTAGACATGGACATTATGTGCACGGTTGTTGTTTAACGGCCGTGTAGATCAAAATCGCAGCTTGGCTGAGCTGGAATTGGTCCTTGAGTGCATTGAAAAGAATGTTGTGAATGTTTTTCTGCGGTGTCAGTATTATTCGTCTTTGTCTGTCTGTGTCGGAGCGATTGAAGTGTTAACAGGTTGTTGTTCTTGTCTCCACAGACGCGTGGCAAGACTTTGATATCATCAGCTCTATTCTATGCTAAATAGTTTCTGTTACGGCAGGAATCTGATGAAAGTACTATTTGTGTTTGGGTTTTTGCTGGTTTGTGTTGATCAGAGATGCCCAAAGTAGGGCCTGTGGGCCAAAGTTGGCCCATGGTAACCTTTGATTTGGCCCACCATCCCATTTGAAAAGAGAGGGAGAATGATGGGGAGGTGGTTGGGGCGAATGCCTTTGATAGGGATCGTCATTTCCAGTTTACCGTAACCTTTGGTTTCTTTTTTTGATTGATGAGCTACAAAAAAACAAACGATCAAATGATTTATTTAAATATTGCAAATGAATCAGACTTTTAAAAAGTAAACATTGTCACTTGATAGATAGAAGACAATGCACAAGATATCTGCAAGCAAATCAAGGTAAAGGCTGGAGCAGCTCAACTAGTGTGTTCCACATTGAATTCCATTGTTTGATAAATAGGATTGTTGATGTTTTTACTGTAATAAGTTCATTATTAAAATATACTGCATTAGTTAATATGATTTAAATCAACATTTTCTAGTTATTTTTAAATAATACCCAATAAATTAGGAAATTACACATGGGAAATTTAATATATACGGTTTGGTATATTTGGCCCACAACCCTCAATCAAGATTGCTTTTTGGCCCTTTATAGGGAAAAGGTTTGTGTACCCCTGGTGTTGATGGACTGACATGAAACTAGAGTTGTTACTTTCTGTGCTGTGCTTTATACTATGATAAATATAGCATTCTGTGTGATTATAGATTACAGTCACAACCGTAGTTGGAGTGTAATGGAATTTGTTAGCAAGTTTTCACATAACAATTTGTGCCATAGAGACTAAAAATGCAAATAAACCCTAAAATGTACTATTTTCAGCATCTAGCTCTCAGACCAGAGTGAGAAATGAACCAGTGCTCTGGGCAAAAGTGACAGAAATGCCCCAGTTCCCTAAAATAGGGCAAAAATGCGCCCAGAGGGAATTGTGTTTTTTTTTTTCTAATATCAAACATTTGATATTATATATAAAGATATATTGGATTGAACAGTCACTGCAGTAATTGCACTCCCTAGGAATGTATTATGGAATTTAGTGGTTCTCATTTGGGTTTGTGGTAATACTATATTCTGTTTCAAATCCAAAAAATGGAAAGTAGTCTGATTAATTTCTTTGCTAATACTATTCGTTCACTTTGTCAGCATTTGAATGCACTACATTAGTCTGCAGTACCTTAATTAGCCTTTATCGCATATGCCTTTCTCAAGTAAGACATTCTTTCTTCGCTTCATGTCAATCTACCATCCAGCCATGCTAGGACTGCTCATATTTATGACCAACCCAGTGAGTCATTCTTATGCAAAACACCCACCATCTCTGCAAGCACCACTTGACTTAAATGTTAAACCTGTTAAATGTGTGAAACAGTAATTGAAAGCGATTCAGCTGTGTATTTCACCAGTCCACCACCGTATGCTACAGATCTTCAGAAACATTCACAGGTTAAGTCCAGTGCTAAGGGAAGCCTAGGGGTTTTCCTACCCCTCATTTTGGTCATTTCCTCCTGCAATCATCAGCCATCAGAACTACAAGAACACATCCTGAATGTGATATGTTATCTCCTGGACCTCAGGGGGAGATATGCAGAGTTCCCCCTGCTGTGCTGGGAGTAGACAAATGTTGAATATATGGGCCTAATCGTTGTTCCATTCGGTTCGTGCTTTCCCTGAGCATGTATTTAACATGAAGCCTGTCCGTACAGTGCAGACTACGCCCCGGTCCTTTTCATCTCGCTCTGTTTGACTTTCAAAGATCCAGTTCATGAATAGTCAGGTCGGCTGTCGATTGAAGGCTCCGGTTATTGAAGACTGAAAGAATTTTAAAGTGGCTGTATAATTTTCGATGAGAAGAAAGTGACTTCAAAGTCCGCTTATGCTTTGTTTTACCTTTTCACTGGAATTTGACCTGAAGCTGAAAAATGGCAGTCTTAAGGGATCAGGAGGCAGTCTTCTGAGGAATCTTTGCTTGTGCTTAAAAGCGACTAGCGGGAAAGGTAGAAAAAAGCTCAGGTTTGTCAAAACATCTAGGCCTGCTGTACAGTCAGATTCCTCACCCTCAAACCTAATTTGTGGTTCTGTGTGGGCTTCACCTAAGGACGGTGGGGTCAAGCGGAAAGTGCCTGGTGGGATTAATCCAGCGGAACGTGGTGCACTGCTAGGAGGACCAGGAAGCTGATGCTATCTCAACCAGTCTTGGCATGCTGGTCTCCCCAACCAAGTCGCTTCCATTAGCGGGGCACTGAAGAGGTCCAGACAACACAGAGCAGCTGGGACGGAGCTCCACTGTCGCCACCATGCACAATTTATCTTTTATTCCCTACTTCTTCCTCTATGGGAGAAGTCGACGCCCCCCTTGAGATATGCGATATGCCATTGACATGTATTCCAGATGTGTTTTTCTTTGGCGAGGAGAGGTTGAATTACAGGAGGTCAGGGAAAACAGACTGTGGTATTATTGTACCGCCTTCATAAAGGGTTCGTAGAATGTGAATGAACCCAGGCGAAAATGTCACTTTGCCAGAGTGCTGATACATATCTGAGTATGTGGCTATACAAAACGACAGCTATTCCCAGAGAAAAGGAAACGCAAAGGGGTACTACAACCTCTGAAATTCCTTTTAGCCTGCACTGCCCTCAGAATAAAGAAATTAGATAGTTTGACAATTCCAGAATGACCTGGAGATTGTTTTTTTTTTAACACTTCATTGTTTGATCACCTGAGGCAACTCTGAGCCTGGTGTTGTCTGAGATCGCAGGGTTTAGGGTCAACACTTCAAGAGATTCTCACTAACAGGTCGAACTGCTGAAAGAGTCATATTTATTCACCTTCTCTTTTTCCGGCAAGTCTTCTCTTGGGATTCCACACAGGATCAATACCTTCGGCTGGACGTTGCCACTGCCTGGCAGAAGGTTCATTTGAAGTACTGTTTATTTTGTGAAGTGAGAAGGTTCTTAAAGCAATTGAGTGGCCAGATGAGCCTTTGTGTGAAGATAAGATCTGATGTGTCAGGAAGTCCCATTTGCACCACTCTAAAGATTAAGAACTTGGGATTGGGTTATATGTCACAGAGTATTTGGTGCAATTTTCCTCAAGTTGGCATTTCAACTCATGCAAATTGTGATTAGTCTCCTACATGGCCTTTATATCGGTTAGTGACTTCCTTATATTTAGCCAAAAGTCATCTTAAGTCTCTTGTATACAAGTATGCAGCCTGCACTAAGAGACTGTTTCTTCTGTTTGAACAACATCAAAGCACATGTAATGCACACACTGCCTCTGAACTCACAATAGTACGTTGACTTTATTTTGCTAAGACTCCGTGACTTGATGCTGTCTCTTCCCGTTGGAATGAGAAATCCCCCTCATCCCCTGCAGTAAACACAACATTTTTAAGCAGGAAGCACATAAGCAGCTCTTGCCACAACCCCTAAAGGTGTCAAGTTGCTCTGTGGAAACTGTCATGGAATTTCTAGCCTCGCCACTTCGCTTAATCCACCAGTTCCCACCTCACAGGGGTTGACTCAAGCAGAATCATGCTTGTCCCAGAGGAAAACAACAGCCCTCCTGTGTAATTTCCTTTTTGCATGTCACCAGCTTCACTTTGTCCTCTCACCGTCAGGAGCCGCAGGACTAAAGAGCGTAGCTTTATGACCTCGGGTTTGTGTTCTTTCTCAAGAGTCCCTTTGTTGTTTGCAAATGCAAAAAAGCAGATCAGTTAAGAAAGAGTGTCAGAAACAACACCCCCGCTTCTTAATTTAACTTAAAGTAATGAATGCACATTTGCAAATCAATTCCCAGATTCCAGTGAAAAAAGGAGGGGTGAGGTTGTAAAATAATCAACTATTTAAGGGGAGGCGGGACGCCACTCAAAAGAATTGCAGATGAGGTTTGGTAGAAAGAAAAGTTGGTATTTTTAGTGTTTTGAGTATCATAGTGTGATGTTGCAAGATTGGTTTAGATGCCAAATGTATCCTAATGTAAATTCTAATAGTCTTGCTTAAGATTTTAAAGTAACTCCATCCTTCATTTCAATTTCGCTTCTTTAGAACTGCTTAATTCATCTTTCTTGTTGTGACCTCCAGGTTTTGCACATACTTCAAGGGAAGGGGACAATTATTAGATCGACATCTGACCTTTCCTTGTACGGTTGTCATGGAGATGCTTTGGCATTGACACCTTCTCTTGGAAGACGCTGAATATTTGCATATATTGCTGCGCTTGCTGTTCTCAATCCTCTTTTGAAAATTTCCCATAGTACGTCTTCTTACTGCAACATGGCCTGCATCGTCTGTCTTTGTTTAGCTGGTAGTGTTTAGAGATCTTATTTCCTCCCCCCAGTACTGGAGATAAATATTCTTAGTGCTAAAAGCCCCTTGGGATTGATCAGGATTGCCAGATGCATGTATTTCTTCCCAGAGCCGGCTCATCTCCCTCCTCTTCCTTCACATAACAAGGTCAAACCCTTATTACAGTGCCAGGGCTCAATACCTTTAAGAGCAGATGAGTTGTAGTTGCAACACCTCCCTTTATGCCCAAATCAATCTAACTGCTGGAACCATTACTGGTGTGTCAGACAGTGATATTGCCACTTGTATTGGTTCTTCCAGATAGGACATGCTGTAATTTCAGCAGCACTTACTAGATGCAATTCTCAACATCTGGTCTGATGTTGTGCTAGTGATGCAGCATAAAATTAGACAATCATGAATCAAATTCAGATTCTGAACAGTATTGTGTGTTTGGCTAAATAAATACTCATTGTATTTGTGTATGTCTATGTATGATCATTTTATCAGTTGAGAAGTCTTAAAAAGCTTATAAAAGGTGAAAAGGCTGATTTATACTCTACTTGTCTACTTGTTCGATTGAGTGCGCATGGCGTCATCGCAGTGTTTGCAGAGGATCACTTTGTGTGCACGTGACATGATTTCGTCTGGTTGGGTGCAGAACTTTTTTTGAGACTAAAGCAAACAGTTCGCACGATGCCGCATTTTATTTAAGTTGAAAATAAATCACGTTGAATAGATTTAGTCTGAAACAGGTACACCTGTACAGACATCTTGATGATCCATCCATGCATGATCATAAGGATAAGACGGTGGCCTTATTTTTGCCAGTAATTGAAACAGCAGTGGAAAAGGAAAAAAGTTTTTTTTTAAATAAGTTTATAAAAACTTGAGGGATAAGTTTATTAAAACCCCCAAAAAAAAGGCCATGGCAAAAGTGGAAACCCAGAATATGTTTTTTCCACCTTTAAAAATAATTCTATGAAATAATTCCAAAAGGCAACTGACTGTGTAAAGCCACATAAAACAAAAGAAAAATACAATGTATATGCCGAGCTCAGCGGCTAATCAGCCGGAATCAGCTCTCACTCAAGTGGCCACGCCCTTAATTATACAGACTTAATTAAACCTTAATATAAACAAAACGGATGAGTTATAAAAGAATTGACCTCCTCACAGTTGTCATGAAGGGTAATATTAACTATATGCACCAAAACCATCTTTTGGACCAGGCTGTTAACATGTTTTTATCAGCTGTAAAATTGGCCAATTTAGCATTGCAGTCAGTGAACATTTGGAGTTTTTGGAGCCAGGCCTCAAAGGCGAGTCAATGTATCGCAGTTTCTCATACTTAAATATTGGCTTCCTAAGGGAGAGTGGGAGGTTGCGGCTTGGTTTTACACTGATGTATATGATTACAGTTTTGAATTTAAAACCATTTAATAGTTACAAAACTAAAATGAAATAACAAATTATTTCTTTGATAACTGGAAAATTATATTTGAACCTAAAACAAACAAACAAACAAACAAACAAAAAAACCTTCAGTATGTTTTAGTAAGTGTACTTTTTTTTTCTTTTATTCTTGCCATAATTAAAAAAAATTTGTAGAGCAACCCATGTTCTGCTGTCATTAATATTTGAATAAACTTTTATAGGTAGAACTGTCCGAGATATGAACAAAAGCAAGTGATGCCTCAAAGTTTGATTGAAAAAACGTCTTGAACAGTTATAAAAATCTTTATAATCATTATAATAATTTCTAAAAATAATTAGTTTAAAAATCTTGAACTATATTAATGATATGGCGTAGTTCCGGAAACTTCCTAGTTTTATCTTTATCCGTCTGATTTCATGGTTAGTTTCTTTTGACTGCCCCCTGTCGTTTTAAAAAATATATCATCGGCGAACGCATCACGTATAAAAGCCTTGTGTGTTTCATTAGGTTCATGCGCAGTCAGTGGAGTTCTGCGATGCGGCACCAGGTGAAAGTATAAATCAGCCTTAAAGGCAGCACCAGGGACTTCTCAGTTGCACTTAAATAAAGATCTACCTCGAGAAGACAGCATTTCCAATTGCTGTATTGAACTGTAATGTGCAGCATAGGTCATATAATGAGAAAAAACAGGTATGCCTGAGCATTTCCAGGGTCACATTTTGACCTGTCTTAAAACAGGTTTTTTAAAGTACTTCTGAAAGTTCTAAGTAATTGTTGACATCCTTGCTAGTTTTTTTTACTTGATTTCTAAGCTAAATAAGTTTAAATGAGTCTAAATGTGATTTCGGACCCTAAAATTATTTGGGTTCCTCCTCCAGTATGGCTTAATAGTATTTTTAGACGGTTGTTCTTATCTGCCATGTGAAAATCATAAGCCTGATCACCTAGAAGTGTAATCCCTAACAAGCCACAGGGTTTGAAGTTTCAATCATGTCTATAGTACAAGCGTACAGTATGACTTAAAAAAAAAGAGTCACTTGCCTTGGCCAGCGCCATTAATAATTAATGCAGGCAAGATTGTCTCAGTTTTATTTCACTCCATGACCAGAAATCAAAGCACTTCCCACAATTCACAGAGGAGCCAAGCAGCCATTTGTGACGAGGTTATTAAAATTAAATCACCTTTTTTCTACCTTGTTCACTTTCTTATTTGAGCGCTTCTTTCTCACATTGTCAGTACCAGAGACATTTTAATGTTTGTTTTTAAGTCTTGTTCTATAAAGGATGCTCTTGGAGATGTGTTATCTGCCTCTAAAGCCCTTTAAAGTGCACTGTTTTCCTAAGGCTTGACCACAGAATTTCTCTTTGAGTCCATTGGGTTGTCAAAATCCCCCAAACGCACATTTTGGGACTTGTTTTGTTCAAGTAGCGATTCTAGCACCTCATAATGTGCGGCATGGTCCGCCATTTATCTACAAGTCTCGGAAACTCAGGGTGAGAGATTAATCAGCTTTCCAGATGTTGTTTTCAAATTCTGTCTTAGTCCATCCCAAGTCCCTCAAGTCTTCCCGAGGTCACATTTAGGTGAGATATGTGCTACGTTACTAGCCGTTTAGCTCGGTCTTTACTTTCCCCATCTCTTCCCCAGCCTTACATTTCCTCTGTGGCAGGTCGAGAGTGTTTGGCCTGTTTTATTTATAAGCCTGTTCTTGGATTCTTACCCCACTGTTTCTCCTCCACCCCCTGCCAACCGCAGTCTGTTCGGCAGTCCATAAGTGTCCGCTAAAAGCTATTAGCCAAACCCTGGCGGTCTCCGCTCCCTCAACCCAGCAGGGCCACGGGGCTTTTTGTTTTCAGAAAGTAGAAGGGCAACAGTCCTGGGGATTCAGAGGTGAACACAAAGCTTGCGGTTTGGCCTTTGGTGTCTCTTGCCCAATGTACTACTACTGTAAGGTCATTGTGTCATGTTATTCATGGCTAGAGTAAAGCAGTCGGGAAACGGGTTTGTTTTAAGTTGCATTAGTCTCTAGCTCAAGGGTGTTTATCCACTCGACTGAATATGAAGTAATAAGGCAAAGTAAAGCCTTGTAGATCTGAATGGTAAGAAGTAATCCTTAAAAGCACTATTTTTAATGCCATGTCACTGGTGAAACAGAGTACTTCTAGATTAGAGTTCATCACCAAATGCATTAGTGTTGATCCCCTTTTCTGGATTTTGGGGAAGTGATGGATGCTTTCCCAGTGGGATGTCTATAGCTTTTCTTTTCTAAAGCTATCACACGTTTTCATCGCCAAGTGAAGAATATTTTCAGCATCCTCCTCTCTCTGACTGCTGGAAATCACAGTTTCTCCTCTGTCACCAAATTTAAACCCCAGTATAATTGTTGCCACCGGGATCGGTAATTATTTCCGAAATCACCATGCACAATGATTCACTTTCATCCCTAGATATCTCCCGATGGCTGAAATTCCCCGGTCTTGTTGAGAATCAGTTTGTGTTGTTGTTATTCATTCGTAATTGTCCCACCACCACACTGTCATTCAAATTGGGAGAGAGAAAAGCAATTTCAAAGCTTTCTGAAAGCCTACCTGAATTACCATACCACCGCTTTTTCCACCCCCTGACAAATGTATGAAACAAAAAAAAAAAAACATTGGCAGTCAGCATGAATTCATATGCACCTTAAAACAGAAGACAAATTATACATACATAACCCAGCATTCCAGCTACTGCAGGATTGAAATGTATTTCTGTTTTCTTTGATAGCTGTTGAATTTAGAGCATGTCATTTTCATACTGCCAGTTGATATGATGGGAATATGAGCAATACATATGTATAACGCTTTAATTTTACCTAGTCGAGTACTTGGGGAAACTGTACTTTACATCCTTGTCAACAGCAGCATGAATAATCAACTTGTAAAGACTGCGCTGCTGTATCGGATGCTGAATCAGAGACTCTAGCATATCTACAGATTTTTTTGGTGCTTCCTAAGGATTTCAGTGCTTTCTTACAATGCATGAATCCTTTTTAAAATGTTCTTATTTCAGAGATTTAAGAATTGTATACTGAATCATATACAGTGGTATTTTTTATTAAAAAAATAATCCGCAATAGACAAAATCCACAAAGTAGTCAGTTTTATTTTTAAAGTTATTATAGATGTTTTAAGGCTGTAAACCCCCTCACTTCACACTTTATACACTTTTCTCAGACAGGCAATAACATTTTCACAATTTTCTCTCTTGTTTAAACACTTTCAAAGTTCAAACTTTCACAGAAAAATAAGTCCGGTGTTAAAGAATGAAACCAAAGATCAAAACATGTAAAGAGCAAACATTCATCGCTGTCAGCAAAAGGTTTATAAAGCTTTTTAGCTTTAGTGCAGATAATGTTGGCATCCAGCTAGGGCAGGCTAATAGACGATATTATATTGAATTGTTTTAAAATTTATGTCAATAACAATAATAAGCTCTGGAGTTTTTTTTTTTACTTTATATTTAACTAAGAGCCAATCCCACAGCAACAATGGGAATCTAAAAGAATCCTAAATGTTATGCCATTGAATGGACCCTCTAATTTTTGTGGCTTCAGTCATTGTTGGGGTACTCTTTTAAATCTGGAAGCATTAACAACTTATATCAAAATATAAACAGTTATCGTTCAATATGGAAAATAATTAGCAAGATTGCATTTTTGCCATATCGCCCAGCCCTACATCCAGCATTATGCTCTTTTTCCTGCAGTCAGTGATCCACAAAGCTAGGGCAGACTTCATTCTTAAGGGGGTTGCACGCAGGATGCTCTGCACACATGACAGTTGGAAGTAACATGCACCGAATGTGCACATTTACATGTTATTCAAAATTAAATTAATCAGATGGCGCTCTGTGGCATGGCAAATCCGGTGTGCGTCCCCCTTTGCAATGTTTTTTCTGCGGACAGTTTTAACCCTTTTTGCATCCTTGTTAAAACTCACACTGCTAGCGATCGAAGATTTATATTAATTTGGCAAGCTGAACGCGGAGGATAATAAGTGGTTCACAGCCAATCAGGATGCAGCACTGTGAGAAAAAGAGCATCTTAAATTGCACAAAAAAATCTGCAAATCTGCGAAGCTACGAAAGGTGAACTGTGGTATCGCGAGGGTCCACTTTATCAATAATCATTTATAACTAAATATTTCAGACTATGGTTCCCTGATATTGACAAATTTGAATGGCAATCTTTGTTGTAGGTGTATACTGACAAGAAAAGACCTAGGAACTATGCCCTAAAAGACCTAGATGTTTGGAGAAAGTCTAGATTTGATTGCATATATGTAAACGAAGAGTCTGCTTTGACTCCTTACTTTATCAGGGCTTTCCACAGTGAAATGATCCATCCCTGTCAAGATGGATGGAGTTATGAGTGTGTTAGGCACAAACACATTGTGTGTAAATACACAAATGTTTTTTATTAAAAAGTAGTGTATGTTCAATAAAATTTGCATTTAAATTGTAATAAAACAGAAAGATAAAATATAATGCTTTTTATTTTATATATAATTTGGTCATATATGCTTAGTTGAAACATTTCTGATGGAAAATCAGTTTTATGTTTTACTTTGGTGGCATGGTTTGGAAACCTTTCTGTTAAGACTAAAAACACACTAAATCAAATAGTTAATTGACCAGGTACGTAAGCTGACTGGGGTGTCACTAGCCAATTTGAAGGCTATGTACACCCAGCAGCTAAAGAGAATTACTAATTCCTTTTTAAGTGACACTGCTCATCCCCTATATTGAGTTTCAGCTCTTTTCTTCTGGTCACAGGTTTCTAGTATCAAGTTGTAGAACCAAGTGATACAAAAACAGTTTTATACCAGCAGGCAAACCAAACTTTAACCTAACCTAACCTAACCTAACTTAAAGTGTTAATGAAGTTGAATGGGATTGTGTATTGAATGACGATTAATTGTTTATACTAAATTCGCTCAACTGCAAAAACTGACCCCTGCATTTCTCTATTATAGGATCCCGGCCTAGGTTGGAAGATGCTGCACCCCGGATTGTTGAACACCCCTCAGACCTCATTGTTTCCAAAGGTGAGCCTGCAACTTTGAACTGTAAGGCCGAAGGACGACCGACCCCCATGGTGGAGTGGTACAAAGATGGCGAGCGAGTGGAAACCGACCGGGAGGATCCACGCTCCCACCGCATGCTCCTCCCCAGCGGCTCCCTCTTCTTTCTCCGAATTGTTCACGGAAGGCGCAGCAAGCCAGATGAAGGCGTGTACGTGTGCGTAGCAAGGAATTACTTGGGCGAGGCCGTCAGTCGTAATGCCTCTTTGGAGGTCGCAAGTAAGTCAGCTCATTTGTACTCTGATCCTTGCCTCGTGCCCTCCTCCTGCAAATTTCCGCAGAGCTCATCTATTTTTTTTTTATCAATCTATAAAGCTTTCCCATTTTGTCCCGCTCTCCTCATCTTTTTCCGCTCTCCTCCATTTCCACTCGATCTTGTTTAGTCTTCCGCTGGCTGCGGCGGCCCATAACCATCGTCCCTGGATGGAGTAAAGCACTGAGGTCATTGTTAGTTTTAGAGGAGGTAATCTGATTTGTGGTATTAATGTAGATAGATGGTAGCCGGTATTCGAGATAAATTCGGCTCCAGAAATAGCCAAGAGAAGAGCGTAATGCTGGCTGCTTCCAGGTGACAGATGTTAAGCTTTAAAAAAATCCACTTGCATCTTGGTGTTTCTTGTGGATTGGCTCCAGGTTTTAACAGCAGGGCTTCCCATATCCAATAGGCACTAATTGAATGCTGATGGCACTATTTGATTTCAGTCATTAGATTATCGGCAATTTCATTATGCTTCTGTGATGTTATAATTCTGTCATGCGACCTCAAAGCAATCGCTCTGTGATTTGTCATACAAAGTCATTTTCAGGTGGCCTGCAGACCTTAAATGCCATCGTCAAAGGAGCGATCCTTCACCTGCTCGAGTATTTCACCATCTGCGCCGAGATATCACTGAGACATAATAGTCCCCGAGTTCTGGCGCCGCTTGAAAAGAATAGCACCATTCTCACATAATTCAAAGCCAAAACGTAGATTTAGTCTCCAGCTACTCATAAATCCTGTCTATTAAATTCCATTCTCGTGGCAAAATGCTTAAAAAATACCCCCAAAGCATTTAGAGTTCAGTCACTCTCAACTATCTAATTAGGATCTGAACCTCCCTGTTGAGCTTGAGCGTGATTTTTCATGCCTGCTGCAATATCTTTATTTAAAAGAGAAAGCAAAGAAACTATATTGCCTTTGATGTCTTCGGGATTCATTGAAGTTGCTGCGGTATCTGGAAATAACAGTTATTTACTGCTTGAAAATATTCCTTCTCATTCTCAATGAGAGCTTTTTTTCTTATCAACAATATTTCTTTGATATTTCCTGATAAGAAATGTTCTTAAAGTTGGATTTGAATAATAACTCGCTTCAATTATACTAGTAACCGCTTGATGATATTGCCAAAATCATTAACCTACATTTCAGATTCATTTATTAGTGATATCTGGTGCAGTGCGGGTTTCAAAACCCCAAGTTCAATGTAAGTTCCTGATCCATTAGGACTACGGAACAGATGGTGTGTTGAATAAAACATTTTTTTATTGTTGCAGAGAAAATTAGTTTTCCAAAGTTGCCTTAAAGATGGCGTTTTTTTCGCCTGAACATGATAGAGACACACACTATCAATTTTATTCTCCGGAATTAGTCTGTCTTGGAAACTCTTTTTACAGCAGTATCTAAAAAATACGCACTTACCTCAGTGAACCGAATACAAGCTTAACGCATAATCAAACGTCTAAAATCCCCCTGCAAACGAAAGGTTTTAGGATGAGTACTTCTCACATTGAGCAGAAACGTTTGCAGTCTCATACGAAACTGCCATTATCATTAACTGTAGACTGAATGCGCGCGGTGGAAAGAATTCTGGTACACAAATAGTTCTAGAGCCCCACAGGAGTTGATTCTAGGTCTAGAAACCGCACATCTTCGCCAGCTGTCTGTCCTGTCCTTTATTCTTGCCCCCATCATCCCGGTGGCCTATATCATTAGTTATGATATGTTTGTCCCTCTTGTGAGATGACAATGTGACATTTCCTCTTGGGATGTCTGCAGAATTGGTCTAAAACAAGAAAGAATCACATAGATGCAGCCATTAAATGTCATTTTACAGCTTAATCAGTATGTTGTCTGCCTGAAAAAGAAGATAAATAAACTAATCTTATTGAAATGGATAAATTAACATATGATTGGCCACATTTGCACATGAAATCCTCGTCGTTCCAAGCCTGAAAGATTGTCTCTGATGGACAAATGCTTTGTTTAAACTGTTAAACTATACAATGCAATGTTAGATCCCACTGATAAAACAATACACAAGCAGACATTTTTCAGAAAATGTCTTGTTTTGTGTTTTACAGTAGAAAACAATCAATAAATAAATGCGTTTTTTATCATGACAATGAGTAAATGCACTATATTATTGTTTAATATTGCAAGGAAAGTTAGATATAAGTTCCATGAGAAGGGCAGGGTGTTATAAATAAAAAAAATAAAATAAATAAATAAATAAATAAATAAATAAAGATTGTTTTCTTTTCGGAATGTTAAACTGATTTTAGCTTTTTAAGTCAACTGAAAAACACACCCTTCATACAGCATAATTCAGATAATATTCTGTTTATTAAAAAATTTGCATGACAGACTGGTCAACATGTTTTATTCCAACTATTCCAGTCTCCCACAAGGTTGTCAGTTGTGCAAAAGTAAAACAAATTCACTTGAAATGCATTGAAATACAAGAGACGATTATTGTTCGTTTATTTTATATAGTTTATTCAGTTCACCTATAGCGCATGTCTTTGGACTGTTGGGGATACCAAGGTACCTGAAACCCACACATACACGGGGAGAACATGCAAACTCTGCAAAGCAATGCCAACTGACCCAGCTGGGACTTGAACCAGCAACCTTCTTGCTTTGATGAGGCAACAGTGCTAACCACTGAGCCACCGTGCCACCCAAGAAGTCAACTCAAAAATTCTAAAAATGTAATGCTGGGTTCACACTTGATACAAAGCGCCTCAGATTATTGGCAGGATAGTTTTCACCTCACCTGACTTTTCAGCTCAAGTTGAAGTTTAGTTTAGCTTAGTTTAAACTTTGTTGCTTGTTCTGCTTGGTACAGAAAGAAAATTAGTCAATAACTGCATACATACAACCATGTAGCAAACACACAAATGCGACACTCAAGATAACAATCTAAGTTAAAAACCAAATTAGCCCCACACATATTACTGCAGATCATCATTCTTGACAACCACCCCATTCATTTCA
Organism: Danio rerio; assembly: GCF_052040795.2. NCBI lineage: Eukaryota > Metazoa > Chordata > Actinopteri > Cypriniformes > Danionidae > Danio > Danio rerio. The sequence goes on along the minus strand of NC_141030.1, from coordinate 35,156,928 downwards.
AACAGTCATTTTATACTTGTATGGAAGATGGGTTTGAGGCAAACTTTGCTCCTTTTTTGTGTGTGTTTGTGTTGACTTTTCATGCAATCTACATGTGTGAATACTTAAATTGTCATTTGAAATCCCCACATGTAGGAGAAATCCCCACCAGCAGTAGGCTACTATTAATATTAGAGGTTTATGAAAACAAATTAATGTTGAGCTTGACGGATGTGTTTTCACATTGCATTGACATCTTGTGTATTTTATGGCAGCTCATGCATGAAACGGTGATATAAAAATGTGTTAAATGTTAAAAAATTAAAGTTTTCTTCTAGGACTCTTCTAGGATTTTCTAGGCAAAATCTCTTAATTCTAATGCAAAAACAACACATTTTATGAGAACAGCACTTCCAAATCAGCAATATGTTAAATGCAGCAGCCTTTCATATAGCTGTTTAATGGATAGTTGACCCAAAATTAAAATTCTGCCATTATTTACTCACTTGTTCAAAAGTAATTTGAGTTTATTTCTTCTGTTCAACACAAAAGAAGATCTTGAAATTATATGATATCTGGTACCCATTGACTTCCATAGTAATTTGTTTTCTTACAATGGGTGTCAAAAGGGTCCCAGCAACCAACATTCTTTAAAAAATCTTCTTTTGTGTTTAACTGAAGAATGAAACCCATAAAGGGTTACATAAGAAGCATAAAACATAGGGGAGAGTGAATACAATTGTTGTGTGAACAATCCCTTTAATGATATGATATCCTCGATTTAAAATCTACTATTGAAATTAAAATTCATCGAGACTTTCCTAAAAACCATCCAACCCTATTTGCGGACTCTCTGATGATGAGATTTGGGCACATATTGCCAGTTCTCTCAACATGGAGATCATCTTTCTCCATCGTGGCACGGCTCCATCAGCCAGGTGGTGGGCGAGAGACGGGGAAGAGGGCTCTGCTGCCAGCTCTGGAGCTTGTCTGGTTCACAGGTTTTGGGGGATTTGGCTGAGAGAGAGAGATATATGTTGGGAGAAGGGGAGGTAGAAAGATAAATAGAAAGGAGAAGGAGGGAACCCATATGCCAGGCGTGTTGATCTGCCACCAGCAGGCAGCGTGTTGGACATTAAGAGGGCACAGATCTTCGGTCAAATGCGAGATGTTCTGGTGAGAATAAACAGGCGCTCGGCCCGGCGTGCGTAGGAGGGATCGGATTCCCAGAGAGTGTTTTAACAGGCTGTTTATATACACTGCTTTTTGAAGGCGGTATTTATGGTGGAGGTGATGAGTTATGTAGGCACGGTTACATTACTCAGATGATGAAGCCGGAGCCGGGATGATTTACAGCGACAGAGCCCTCACACTTTAAATGATAGATGAAATGCAATGGCTCTGGGACGGTTCATCTGCGGTTTGTGGTTTATTACTTTTTAAATGATGCTCTGCGTTTGGTGTCGTCCCTCTTTAAGGGCTTATGGGTAATTGGCAGACCTTTTGGAATTTCTAATTGAAGTTCTCTGAAAGAAAATGATTCATTGTATATACATTTTTTAAGGCAAGTGGTTACAAATGATTTATATGAGCTGGATTTTTAAAAAACAAATTAAATTTTGTAATGATCAACTGAATTTGTTTGTTTAAATTCAGCTCATATAAATCATACTTAGTATAAAATTTAGTAAATCCAATGAATCATTTTGGGAGGCCTGGATGGTTTTGCAGGAGAAACAAGTGAAGATGGAAAAGCAGCTGTTCTGTGGTATGCTGGGAATGAACAGGTGAAAGTTGGATATGAGGCCTGGTTTGTTTCGATTGGCTGTGAGAGGCGGGAAACTTTCACATATTCCCATATATGGGAGGGGTCCTGAAAACCTGTTGTAATGAAAAAGCAGCAGTCAGCAAACAAATTGGTGTAAATTGTAACAAGGATTGCCATCATTTCAACTACAAAACAGGAATTTCATCATTCTCAGGACCACTGCAAAACAGTAACACGTGTTGAATGCATTAATTTTTCTGTATAGGGGTTTATATTTGATAATATTGTATTGGTTTTGGCTAATTAACCAATTATTCAAATTATTATTATTCAAAGTAGAGTGCTTTTAATATTCTATAAAATAATAATAATAATAATAATAATAATAGTAATAATAATAATAATAATAATAATAATAATAATAATAATAATAATAGTTGAATAATATCAATATTTTATTTATTTCTTTTTTCATGGTGTTAATTGTGATTATATTGATAGATTATAATTTTTAAACAGAATATATATATATATATATATATATATATATATATATATATATATATATATATATATATATATATATATAATCTAATTTTTGTTACTTAAAGGATAAAAAAACAAACAAAAATATTTTTATTTATTACAAATTTTTGTATTTATTTGATTTTTATTTTTTCATTAAAATTAATTTACAAATAACACAAATAAAATTAAATAAAATGAAAACAAACTGAACATATACAGATTAAATCAGAAATTATTAAACCCTCTTTGATATTTCCCAACTACAATAACTTGCCTAATTACCCTAACCTGCCTAGTTAACCTAATTAATCTAGTTAAGCCTTACTGTCATCATGGCAAAGATAAAATAAATCAGTTATTATGAATGGCTTATTAAAACTATTATGTTTAGAAATGTGTTGCTAAAATCTTCTCTTCGTTAAACAGAAATTGGAAAAAGAAATAAACAGGGGGTATTAATTCAGGGGGGTTAATAATTCTTACTTCAACTGTAAAACCAAACTTACTAATAACTACTAATAAACTAAAAGCAATTCATTAACACTCACACGCACCCACAACTCACCCCAAATAAATCTGAATTCCACCATTCTGCTGTCGAAGGAAGGGTTTCCTTATAGGTCACTCTGCACCTCTAGGGTTTAAACTGGAGGCATCCCGACAGATAAGCCTATTTATTTGAAGCCCCTCAGACCAGGACAAAACTAAAGGAATAGTGGCTTATGTTCAGTAGGGCATGCTGTCCCCCCTCTGGGCCGCCTGCCCTCCATGCTATTAGCATTATTGCCTTGGATCTGCCCTCAGTGTGGGTGCTGAAGGCTGGTCCAGACTTTCAAACTCCTCCATATAAATTGATTACGAAAACCAGCAGAAAAGAGCATTGTAAAAGAGCATTGTAAAGCTTTTTAATTAAATCAGAGCAGTCTTTTACAGTAGCTCTAATGCACGGCACACCCTGATGCAGCTATAAAAAAAGAAAAAAAAAACGACATGAATCAGATTTCTGTGATCTGTCTTCTCGTCCCCCCCAGTCTTCTCCTTTTCATCGTGACTCAGAAGGCCATTTCAGTCCCACAAAGCTGCTAAAACTTCATCCAGACTTTTGATGAGATGCATCCACAAAGTAGATTTATTATTGCTGAGCTTCTGTCGTGAATATGTCAGCTTTTAATCTCCCTGCATTTTTCAAAGTGTTTTAGAGAAGAGGCGTCAGGCTGCAAATGCATTTTTCACTTGTCCTAATTCAAGCACATGAGCATAAAGACAAAAATAATATGTGAATGAAAAATGACAGACAGAAAGTCAGATAGATAGATAGATAGATAGATAGATAGATAGATAGATAGATAGATAGATAGATAGATGGATGGATGGATGGATGGATGGATGGATGGATGGATGGATGGATGGATGGATGGATGGATGGATGGATGGATGGATAGATAGATAGATAGATAGATAGATAGATAGATAGATAGATAGATAGATAGATAGATAGATAGATAGATAGATAGATAGATAGATAGATAGATTAAAGCAGTTGATAGATAGATAGATAGATAGACAGACAGACAGACAGACAGACAGACAGACAGACAGACAGACAGACAGACAGACAGACAGACAGACAGACAGACAGACAGACAGACAGACAGACAGACAGATAGATAGATAGATAGATAGATAGATAGATAGATAGATAGATAGATAGATAGATAGATAGATAGATAGATAGATAGATAGATAGATAGATTAAAGCAGTTGATTGATTGATAGATAGATAGATAGATAGATAGATAGATAGATAGATAGATAGATAGATAGATAGATAGATAGATAGATAGATAGATAGATAGATAGATAGATAGATAGATAGATAGATAGATAGATAGATAGATAAATAGATAGATAGATTAAAGCAGTTAATTAATAGATAGATAAATAGATAAATAGATAGATAGACAGACAGACAGACAGACAGACGGACGGACGGACGGACGGACGGACGGACAGACAGACAGACAGACAGACAGACAGACAGACAGACAGACAGACAGACAGACAGACAGACAGACAGACAGACAGACAGACAGATAGATAGATAGATAGATAGATAGATAGATAGATAGATAGATAGATAGATAGATAGATAGATAGATAGATAGATAGATAGATAGATTAAAGCAGTCGATTGATAGATAGATAGATAGATAGATAGATAGATAGACAGACAGACAGACAGACAGACAGACAGACAGACAGACAGACAGACAGACAGACAGACAGACAGACAGACAGACAGATAGATAGATAGATAGATAGATAGATAGATAGATAGATAGATAGATAGATAGATAGATAGATAGATAGATAGATAGATAGATAGATAGATAGATTAAAGCAGTTGATTGATAGATAGATAGACAGACAGACAGACAGACAGACAGACAGACAGACAGAAAGACAGACAGACAGACGGACGGACGGACGGACGGACGGACGGACGGACGGACGGACGGACGGACGGACGGACGGACGGACGGACGGACGGACGGACGGACGGACGGACGGACGGACAGACAGACAGATAGATAGATAGATAGATAGATAGATAGATAGATAGATAGATAGATAGATAGATAGATAGATAGATAGATAGATAGATAATCCTGTCTAAGAAAGTGTTTGCTTCAGTTGTGAATATTTGAGCTATTAATCTCACTGTCTTCGCTAATTGTATCAAATCAGCAAAACTGACCCAGTCTGTCCAGACAAGCATGTGTCTGCATGTGTGTGTCCGTGCAGCAATAATGAGATCATTTAGCCCGTGGAGCTTCAGGGGTCAGGGAGACTGCTGACAGGACGGGGTCATTCGGACACGGGTAGACTCAGGCCTTCTGTCCCCTGGCTATTTAACTCTCTCACCGTCTAATGAATTAATTGAAGCCAGCCACGAACAACACTATTCACACAAGACCACCTTGAATGAAACAGGAAGGGCGAGAGATATGCAGAAGAGATAAGAGATAAAACACTGAGAATTAAAGAGGGAAATATAGAGGAAGAGCAAGAGAGAGAAAGAGTGCATATTTTGCTGAATGAGCAACAGGTGGTGCGAGGAGGAGTTCAGACGAACCCCCCACTCAATTTGATAAGCAGGGGCTTTTGTATAGTCAGGGTTATGACCAGAGCAGGCAGGACATCAGGAACAATACAGCCCAATGTGAACACCCTAGGGAGCCATCAGCCACTTTCTATAGTTGCCACCAACTCTCTTACATCAACAGCTCTCGTTTGTCTTTAGCTGCAACTCAGTTTACTGGTTGAAGAGTTTTTTCATTTGGTTTGAATGTCAATTAGCTAGTAGCTAGCTCGTAGTAGAAGGGGTCATAGTAGAAGTAGTGATCATAGTAGAAGTGGTGATCATAGCAGTAGTAATAATAATGTACTAGGAACAGTTTACTAAATTACTGAAATAAATGTATTTGCATGTGTAATAAAATGACTAAATAAATCATAATAGTCAACACAAAAAAAAAAACAATGACAATAATGTTTTTGTTGTTGTTGTCATTGTTTTTGTTAATAGCCTAAATAAAAAATGATTAGAACAACTGTTTGTAATTATTATTATTATTATTATTATTATTATTATTATTATTATTATTATTATTATTATTATTATCATCATCATTATTATTACTTATACTAAATGTATTAAATACATTACTTAATAAAAATACCTTATATTAATATAATATCTAATCAATATAACCAATATTTGTTTAACCAAGCTATTGTATATAATAGCAATATTTATTATTATTATTTTAAATAAAAATGTCTTCTTTTTCTTTTTCTTCTTCTTCTTCTTTTTCTTCTTCGTCTTCTTCTTCTTCTTCTTCTTATTATTATTATTATTTTGTTGTTATTATTATTAGTAGTATTTTATTATTATTACTATTATTATTATTATTATTTTGTTATTATTATCAGTAGTAGTATTTTATAATAATAATAATAATAATAATAATAATAATTATTATTATTATTAATATTATTTTATTATTATTTTTAGTAGTAGAAGTATTAATTGTACTTTATTATTATTATTATTATTATTATTATTATTTTATTATTATTATTGATGTTGTTGTTGTTGTTGTTGCTGATCTCAAAAAATAGTTACATTGCCATATAATATAGTTCATAACAAAATAATGGATCCATTAATATCAAATTTGCTATATGCACTATATAAATGCACATTACATTATATATTACATTACTTTTTTTACATAGAATTTGTAATCATATACATATTTTTTTCATCACAGAACGTGGTTGTCAAATTTCAGCGTTTGAACTTTACCATTTTGTGACATTTTATTTGTGCTTTTGCTTACTCATATCCTTTATTAAACTGCTGTTTCGCTCTGTGGTTGTGATTAAATGAATGTGTAATCATCACTGTTGACTTTGGGGAAAGTCTGACCACTGTAAGAACAGTTTAATTGCATCTATTCATTTTCTCAAGCGAGATCATAAAATTCTAATTGTCCATTTTACCGGCGTGGTAAATTGCAAGGTGAGGGTAAGGGCTTCCTGTAAGATGGCATGTTTTTTTTTTTTTTTTTAAAAGCCCATTATCCACATCTGAACTCTACCCTCTTTTTTTTTGTACCACCGACTGTATTATTATAGAGCAGAAAGACAACATTTAAGCTTAGAATGAAGTTAGTAAGCCTGTTTAAGTGTCGTGATTGATGGGAAGCAGCCAGTGCGAATGCGAAATGATTTTTCCTCCACTGCATATGTGTCTGTGCAATCCATATACCCGAGAGTTTGTGCAGGCACCAGCCCTGGGATGATTGATTGCTTCTCTCACGATGGCATTGCCAGCTGGCATCAGGGAGATGGGAGAGAGCAATGGGCCAGGATATTGGTCTGTGTTTAGAAAGTAGGAGAGCATAGAGAAACACACGCACACCACCAGCAAAAGCAATACTTGCTTAAGCTGTTACATTTCCTTTAATTCACATCCTCTTTTTTTTTCAACTTTTTGCCTGTCTCTGGGTTCCAATGCTGTATACTAAAAGCAAACAACAACACATATAGACACAATCTTTTATACAATTAATATTGATATCATGGGCACTTCAAAATACATTGAATGTTTACTTATTGAAACTTTTAGGTTGCTTTTAAGAGTATTCAGATTGTGGCATTTGCAGTGGTCTTCGTCAAAGCATCAAATGAAAGCTTGAGGACTTAGTAGGTGATTTATTTTACAGACATTTTCACATCATAATCTGTGACACTGAAAAATCTGTGACTGTTCATAGTCCTTTTGTTCGTTAATTCTGTGCAGGAAGGTTTCATTTAACATCAGTTAATTTAGGTATCAAAAAATATGTCGGACTAACCAATGAGATTTATACAATTTTCATCCATTTGGATTACATACTTTTAACTTAATTGAACTAACCGACTTTGTGTGATTGATATATGTTAGTTAAACATAAATTAAACACATTAGAACGAGATTTATTGTAAAAATAGCAACTCATTCATTGTGTTTTAAATGCTTCTTTTAAATTAATCTATTGTGTGTATCTATTGAACTAATTGGACCTGTATATATCTTTTAACTGATTAAATCTAATAGTATTCAGTTTTAAGATATTTAGATTGATTCTGAGACATCTGAAAACATGCATTTAAAAAAAAAACAAGTTAAATAAAATCAAAAGCTTACAAACAGTTAATGCTAAACTTTATTGTGATTCTTTTTTGGAGTGTAAAGTCAATGTAATGATAACTACGATAAAAGCATTATTAATCTTATGTGATGTTATTTTTGTATTAATGCCTAATGCAAATAAAAAGTAATCATTTCAAATGGGTTGCAAATCCATATCTTGGCAGTTGGTGGGTCCTTCAGTGGGTCTTTCCCCTTAGCAAAGAAACTTTCAAAGACGTCTGTTTCTTACTCCTATTGCTGCTTGTGGGTAAATTTTGGGCGCTCTAGTGACCGAGATGTAACAGAGAGAATACAATTATTTTTCAAAATAAAAGACTTTCTAAAATGAAAGATAATTCAGACTCAGATAATAAATAAAATGGAAATTAGTAATGATTTTTTGTGCCGCCCGGTACCAATTAATCCACGCACCGGTGGTTGAGAACCACTGAGCTAGGGGATAAAAGGAACTAAGGTAACATGATCATTCTCCTAATTGTCCACTGCTAAGAAATTTTTTAAATATGACGTGACCCCCAAAAAGCTCGCTAAGGCCCCTCAAATTACCGCCAATTTTCCAGAAAGTTCTGTATGTGTGAACAGGCCCTTTTTGAAAATACCGGCAAATTATTTCCAGCTATTTTTCGGAAAGAGAAGTTGTAACATTCCTGGTAATTTGACGGAATGATGCACTTTGTGAACACAGATTGGCGGAAAGAGCATGTTCACATCTAACACGCGCTGACGTAAGACTATTTTAGCCAATCAGAACACTCAGACGCATTCACGTCCGCACGGTTTGTGAGAATTAAAGCCTGTGAATATATCTCCAGACACATTTAGCTACTGGATGATAATCAGATAACATTTCTATGTTCCTTCTTAATGCCAACTGTGTCAAAAATATAGATAAAATACTTATGATAAGCAGTTGTTTGTTTACCTTCAAGCTCTGACGCGTGTGCACGTAAAGCAGCCGGTGAGCGCCAGCACACACACATATTATGAACATCTCGACATGTGAAAGTGTTTCTCTGTATGCGTTTCTCTATAACAGGGGTCACCAACCTTTTGGAAACTGAGAGCTACTTCTTTGGTCTTGTTTAATGTGAAGGGCTACCAGTTTGATACACACTTCCTAATAACAAATTTGCTCAATTATTATTAATAATTAATGATATTCATCTATGTGAAGACACTGATCATGTTAATGATTTCTCACAATAGTTGTCAACATTGATTGGAAACAGATAAATATCAATATGCAACTCTTCATTTGTCTGAAATTGTTTTTAAAGTTTTTTTTAATATATAACTTAATGTCATTTTCAATTTTACACCAATGCAAGTGTGATTTTAAAAGAAGAGCTACAAAAAATGTTCGATACAGCTTACTGGTATGTGGTGCTATGGTAAGCTAATTTTATAACAGGCCCACGGGCAACTCATGTGATCGTCACGGGCTACCTGGTGCCCATGTTGGTGACCCCTGCTCTATAAGTTTTCATCGAAGTTGTTCACGATACTTATCCATCCACAGAGTTTACAATATAGTCAAATTTTATGGAAAAAGTTTGAAACATCCTCGCCTGTGTAAACAGCATTTTTAAAAATATACTTGTAAAGTCATTTACCAGTATATTTAAAGAAGAAATTTTCCGGATATTCACCGGTATCACTGTGTGAAAGGGCTATTGACTTCCCCTCTACAGTGGCTCCAGAGCTTTATGAGTTTCCTTATGTTGTTGAACACAAAAGATGATATTTTGTTAAAATGTTAGAAACCTGTAACCATTGACTACCACAGTAGGAAAAACAAATACCATAGAAGTCAAAGGTTTGTAGCTTTCTTCAAATGATTTCCTTTTGTGTTCAGAAGAAAGAAAGTCAAACAGGTTTTGAACAAGTGAAGGTAAATAATTCAGTTTTGTGTGAACTATCACTCCAAGCTACACAAATCTGGCCCAGTTCTTTGCTTGTAAACGTTCAAACTCAAGGTCATTTGAACAAGAATGAATCACACGAGCACTCCTGAACAAAAGATGACAGTTCAATTTCATCAAGCAATGTCAACCAATCAAATTCCCCAGCCAATCTAATCAAACTCAGAGACCGTCCACGTCTCAGCACGCCCAACACTCGTGACGTCTGCTTCTATATAATGCTCATCCCACAGCTCCTTTCAGCAGACGGGCTCACCTTGAAGGATCAGAGGGTTTGGGATGAACAAGAATCCCTCCCCAAACCCCTGCGAGGAAAGGCTTCAACGTCAAGCCTTATCCCGAGACCTGTCCCGCTGATATGCACTGACGCTTCACGCCGCGCACTCTCACAATCTGACTGCTCCGCTGAGTTTGAGCCCTGTCTCCTCTCATGATTTCACTACCACGTGCGGTGTGGTAAAAGAGCGCTGTTGTTACCACGTAGACTCATACAGTATTCGATTTTTTTCACAGTCTATTGAGAAGACATTAAACAAGGGACATCTTTGCTGCTGGCACTTTGAATATTTCAGACATTTTTCTTGCGATTGTTAAAGCTTTTTGCTGTTTTGGATAAAACATCAAAGCTTTTTGACAGTGTGTTTGTGCCATTTAACTTTTTCAAAAGGTATTAAGTCCACATTTGGACTTCCTCTGTGTATTACATCGGTACATCTTTTGTTTCATTCACATTACTATAGGAAGTACCTGTCCTAAAATCAATAATTTTATTTTGCAGCAGCTTTCCTACCTCGAGCGATCCCCAGGCAAATGTCGACTGTGTCTACCAAATAAAATGGTTTATTTTTTCAGTGCTTCCAGCAATACAAACTTTTTAACAAAGTATTTTTAACAATATTTATATAGATTTAGATATAGCAATATATAGAGAAATATGTATTAAATATGTAGAAGTGTGTATAAATATGATTTGATTAAGGATGACCTACTTTTAGTTTTAGTTAATCATGTAAAGGTTGCTTAAAACCACTTAAACTCTGCGGACCCGGTACCGGGTCTGTGACGTCATCGAGTTTCGCTTTCAGATTTAAAGGGCTAGCGTTGCACCAGACCCCCGTAAGTGGTGTCGTTTGAAAGTGTAGAATCTACATTTTATGCACATATGCATCACTTTGGTTTTTATTCTACTGTATAAAAGTTATTTAAACTTAAATACACAGTATTTTGGATACCCGAGCTAGGTATTTTACATTGGTTCCTTTTCATATTTTTTTTACATGACACATGTACAAGTTATAGCTCAAATGAAAGCTCTTGCCGGTGCTCATACAGTTCTAGCATTCTTTTTACTGAATTATATTCATATGCCAAAAAGTTGTTGAATGAATTGTGGTGTTTCCATGGCGCAGAAATGTAAACAATACATTCATGATCAATAAGCAGCCCCAAATAGCACAGACAGCTGTCATCTCTTACCTTATGCTGTGCCCTTTAGGGCCATTCTCCTCTGTTTATGAGGTGATGTGCATAAGTAATCCTTTTATATGTCTGATGTGGTCAAAACACAGTGAATTATGTTTGATCAAACAACAGAATCGTGAAATATGTAAACAAGGATCGGTCTCTGTGGCTTGTACAGCACCTCTCATCAGTTGGAATGCAATAACTTTTGCATAGATTATGGTAGAGACCTTTTTCTTTATTCCTATGATTACAGACATGTGCAGGAACCACCAAAATTAATTACAGCACACTGTAATTTGTCAAATTTGTCAAATTTGAGTTTATAAAAAAAAAAAATACAAAAAGCGCCTCTTTTTTTAGGTGCTTATTATAACACAGACGACATATACAGTTATTTTAAACACTTTCAAAAGTGTTTTATGAAAATTCAAAGGGTTTTCTTTAAAATGATACCAAATTTTTGCATTTACACTTCTTTATGTGGATTTGGGAAGCTTTTAAATTTGGGTAGGCAAAATCCAGGTGGAAATCCCCAAATAGCAGCAGAGTTTAAGTGGTTAAAGCGTATCTTGAAAAGGATAAACTTTTATCATTGTATGTTATAATTTGGATTTTAATATGTAGATTTTTAAAGTTTATGCAAAGTATTGTAGATTTTTTCAAATATTTTTCGGTATCTAAATAATTTTGGACACTTCTTAGATAGTTTCAATAGTTCATTTAGTTAATGTATTTACTAACATGAAATAACATTTCACAGCATTTATTAATCATAGTTCATCATTCACTAATGCATTATAAAAATCCAGAGTTGTGCTGGTTAGCGTTAGTTAATGTGCCGTGAGTTAAAATAAACTAAAAATGAACAACTGCATTTACATTAGTTAACTAAGATGAGTAAATACTGTATTGTTCATTGTTTGCTCATGTCAGTAAATGCATAGTTAACATTAACTAATGCAACCTTATTGTAAAGTGTTGGCAGAATTTTACCCCTTGTGTGCTGTTGGGGATGTTTTCATCCACTTTGGAGTGACTTTGAGTCTTAATTTGGCAACAGCTTTTTCTGTGTTTTAGCAAATTGAATACTTTTTGGTGACAGATCTTATTTTGACACATATTTAGGTAAAATGCTTTAAAAGTTGTCAAAAATTAAACAACAATGCAGTCTGGGCAATTTTACTAAGCTTTTGCTATGTTGGTGGCATGACATTTTTTGATTTCAAATCGACTCATTTTGGTGTATTCTTGATTGTTGGTGGATTTTCCAGTTGGGAGGAGGTACAATTTATATTTATATATATTTATATATATTTTGCTGTTGTAAAACAAAAGTTTTCTCTTCCCAACAGAGAAAACCACCAGCAATCAAGAATTTATGATTGTTTGGTGTCAAGGCTTTGCAATCAAAAAATGTCATTGTAATGGAAGTCAATTAGGCAAAAACAGCCACAAACATAATGAAAGGATAGTAAAGTTGAACAATGGGTTAATATCAGTTAATCCCAAAATATTCCATCGCTTACGAGTCCATATTACCAGTGCCATTATTTGTTATCACATGGTTGAGCCCTCATTTTCTGCTTGTGTTGCAATAACAGTCACAAAAGTCAGACAAAGTCACGAATAAAATAAAATTTACCAGTTTATTTTGGACAGTTGGATATTTCAGTTCCCCAGATGGCTGTGGATCACCGTGGGGGGATGTTTCATTAGCGGAAAGGGGGGGGGGCAATGATGGACAAAGACATAAAGTTCAGCCCCATCCTCTCATTAGGCTAGAGAAGTGCAGACCATCACTAGATTAAAGTAATCCTCTTTCTTTCCAAAGACCATGTCTCTATTAGCCTCCGCCGTGGACGGCCACACGCGCCGGATTAGACCACATCACTAATGGACTTATTGTTGTCAGTATCTGCATACAAAAAGACCAGCTATAGGGGGGCCCGGGGCTCTTCTTCTGGATATGCCATCAATACAGAGGTCCTCCCCTTATCTCCTTTACTTTTGTTCTCCACTCAGGCGTTTTGTGGGCCAGCGTTGTGTCCAGCAGCGCAGGAGCTGCTAACGGTTTACACATACAACGCACCCAAGCACTGAATAATGATGAGTTTACAGTAGGGCGAACGTGTTAAATAGTCAGCCACCCACCAAGCAGCTGCTTTCCCTCCAAAACACTCGATTGAAGTGGTTTAGTGACTACAATGAAATACAATCAAATTTGGGACATGAGGGAGGTTATGCAAATGCTTTGGGGCTGACCTCTTATTAGGCTTCAAAGATAAGAAAATTCAAGGCTTGTCTTGTTAAGTTTGGTTAATTTATTCTGAAAGTAAAAGTGGTGTTGAAATTTATTGTCAAAGAGTTGGAGCGGCCAAGCTTCCATTGGTGTTTAGATTTCTTTACAACGATATAATGATGTAAGAAACTGAAATTTCCCATAATGCATTGCGAAAATGTCAGACATGCATGGAGTGGACAGCTCACCCAGATATGAACATTGACATTTATTCACTCTCAAGTAACCGTTATGAACCTATAAATGTTTTTATGCTTTCATTCATTCATTCATTCATTCATTCATTCATTCATTTACTGTAAGAAATGCTGGGTTCGACTCAATTCCTTCATGTTGTTCCAACACAAATTAATTAAGTTAATTTAATAATATTTTTTAAATTTAAGTGAATTCAACATAAAACAATCAGGGTGTCCCAAAACAAGTTTGGAATTGTGTTGTTTTAACTCACTTTGAATAAGTAGTTTGAACAAGCAGCAAAAATGATTTTTTGTTCGTTCGTTCGATTGGTTAGTTGGTCGTTTGTTCATTCGTTCGCTCGCTCATTTGTTAATTCGTTCGTTTTTTTACTATCATTACATTTGTTAAAAAAATTTTCTTTATATCTTTGCTTTTTCTTTTTATATTTTCAGTTTTCATTTGATATTACTTAGTTTAAGTTAACAACAGCAACACTGGACCTCCAACCAAACTGAACCCCACATTTTGGATATGCACAATAAAATCGGTTGGTGGAAACGCCAAGATGTGTATAAAAATGTATGCGCATAACTGAGTACGATAAACTTTTTATTTGATAAGACAAGATGCACATAAACTATGATGGAAACACTTGTACCGAACAAATTCCAGCATGTGCATTAAAAAAGTCATGTGATTTTTTTTTTTTTATGTGATGATAAAATGTGTGTGAATGGACAAACCAGCAGGCTGAGCACATCTGAAATGTTGTTCTGAGCACTCTAAAATGCCTTAACCATTCCAGTTTTAGTGTTATTATGTTATTAATCACCTCCAAAACTGTCAAGAGCATCTGTGCTCTGTGTCTCATGCCTTCAAACGCTACCACGCATTCCTTGCATTTCGGCATCATCTTTTGAGGCTCAAGTAATTTATAAAATAAGGAGAAGATTCACGCAGCTTCTCCTACCGCAGCAAATTCGTCTTCACTGTAGATATTTGGCGCCAGTTAATCAGGAAGTGACGATTTGGTTCTCTTTCGCACATCTTTTAGGCGATATTGCAGTTTTGCGCATAAATTTAATTCACATTTTTGGATGGCGACATAGCTACTGATGTATAGTTCTGAAATGGCACAAGGGTGATTAAATGGAATTAATCCTTTTAATAGATATTTTTGAGAAAACAGTGAGCACATTTGTATGTCTTTCACCATGGTTTATCCTGATTTGCAAACCCTCACAGGATCAACCTCCCATCTAGACTCAGAGCCTGCGATTAACTCAAGCATATAGCTGAATCACGCATACAAGCCTCCTATAGCGGCTTACACAAGGACACCTCTCGAAAACAGAAGAGAAAAGACGTGCGATGAACATCAAGCATTCGAATATTCTCACAAAACCATTTAGCGAATCTTTATGCAGTGCAAGTGCACATTTAAAATGACTAGATTGTTTCTCTCCCTGATGGCCGTCTCTTCATTAGTCTCCTCTGTATAAAACACCAGCTCTCAGTCATTTAAATGAGCCTGGCTGTACCCTGATGTAGCTCGCATGGGTCCGCTCGGGGCAGCTGCTGGTGGGACAGTGATTAACAGTGAACGGGGTGGAGGTTAGAGTCGATTCCTCTGGCACTGTGCCTCTGGATCCCACCGTCGGTCAAACACCCCCCCTTCTCTTTTCCAGGATAATGACAGCCACCTCCAGCGCTGCACATGCGGCCTTGCTCATAAAGAATCCTCATTTATAACTTCAATTTGTCGTCCTGACGCGGCGAGGGTCTAAAAGGTTTCGGGGAAGACCAGACGGGCCTGTTTATGGGCAGTTAAGAGCCTTGAAATGATGTACCCCGGCAGCATGTCTCATACATCTCTCCATCTCTCATTCTTTCCGTCCCTCATATTGAATGCATGTCATTTCATCAGACCGGATAGTGGTGAGGCTGGGGGTTTGCTTTTGGGTCATAAAGAGATGAATTATCACTGTTATTTCTTGTCACGGTGTCCACTGCCGCAACTAAGGGGTTTACGAGAGTTGTAAAAGCTGACTTGCGACCCAATGCAACCAAAAGATGGCATTCGTAAAAATGTTTATTTGTTTACTTCAAGTTAATTTCTTATACTTGTGTGTTTCATTTTATATGTAAGTTTTTAATTAGTGCATTGTTTTAGTTTTTGTATGGGTTCATAGACTATTTGTTTATTTTATTGTTTATTTTTGTTAGTTCATGCATTTTTAATAACATGTTTATAGCAAACATTGGTTTATTTCAAATATCTTTTAACAAATACATACATCATTCACCTGCGCAACTAAGGGTTTACCAGAGTTTTCAAAGCTGACTTTTGTTTCAGTGTTTATATTGTTTATTGTGTTGATTTGTAGAAGATATTATTTGTTTATTGTTTATATTTATTTGTTTGCGCATGTTTAATAGAATTTTTATAGCAAGCATTTGTTTATCTTGAATATCATCTAATAAATAGACTTGGTGTCCGTCATCACTACTCAGGGGTTTACGAGAGTTGTCAAAGCTGACTTGCGTCCCAATGCAACAAATAGGTTGCAGTCGTATAAATGCTTATTTGTTTACTTCAAGTTATTTCTTATACTTGTGTTTACTAGCAAGTTAATTTTATAAGTGGTTATCTAATTAAGTTTTTAATTGGTGCACTGTTTTAGTTATTGTATGGATTCGTAGACTATTTGTTTGTTTTATTGTTTATTTTTGTTAGTTCATGCATTTTTAATAGCATGTTTATAGCAAGCATTGGTTTATTTCAAATATCTTCTAATAAATACATACAGTACAACAATTGCCACCGCAACTATGGTTTACCAGAGTTGTCAAAGCTGACTTTTGTTTCAGTATTTTTATTGTTTATTGTATTGACTTGTAGAAGATATTATTTGTTTATATTTATTTGTTTGCGCATGTTTAATAGAATTTTTATAGCAAGCGTTTATCTTGAATATCATCTAATAAATACACACAGTGTCCGCCACCACAACTATGGGGCTTACGAGTGTTGTCAAAGCTGACTTTCGTCCCAATGCAACAAAGCAGTCAGGTAGCAGTCGTATAAATGTTTATTTGTTTACTTCAAGTTATTTCTTATACTTGTGTGTTTACTAGCAAGTTAATTTTATAAGTGGTTATCTAATTAAGAGTTTAATTGGTGCACTTTTTTAGTTATTGTATGGACTATTTGTTTATAGCAAGCATCGGTTTATTTAAATTATGTTCTTACAAAGACATAAAACATGAGAACAGTTTATCTGACTTTGTTGTTGGCTTTATTATTTTGTTTATTACTATTTTTTTTTTTTTTTTACTATTTTAAATGTATTTCTATTAAAATACATTTAATTCATTTAATTTTGGTTTGTTTAATGCTAAAACATTTTTAAACAATTTTTTAGGGTTACTTACTTTTTTTCCTACTTAAAAGAAAGCAGTAAGGCATATTTAAAGGGATAGTTCACCCAAAAATCTAAATTTTGCCTTCATTTCTTCATCCTTCACTTGTTCAAAACCTATTTAAGTTTCGTCTGTTGAACACACAAGAAGATATTTTGATAAACCCTGGTAGCTGGCACCCATTGACTTCCATATTATTAGTATTTTCCTCCTATGGAAGTTAATTTTTGTTAGCAACCAGCATTCCCCAAAACATCTTCTCTGACTGTATGTAGAAGTAAGAAACCCATAAATGTTTAAGACCACGTGAGGTAGAATAAAGGTAATTTTCATAAATTATCCCTTTAATCTGTTCAGGTTGATCTGAAAGAAACCACAGCAAAATTGCTAATTTAGTTTTAAGCCTTTTCACTCGGATTGTTTATCCTGTTTAATACACGCTTATCTCTCAAGCTGTGACGATACCTGTGTTGTAGTGTCAGCTTGATAGGTCAGAGCGTTTCTGGTGCATGAAGGAAATAATTTTCCATGCATAGTCACCACATCAGCGCGTCCAGATGCTTTTCATCAATCAGCTGTGAAAGCGAGAGAGAGAGCGAGGGATCCCAGCTGTTGTGTCCTAACAGGACTCAGGTGATGGCTAAGCAGCAGAGACAGCATCTAAATGAACGTCGAGACGAAGACAAACACGCACATGCTAATTCCATAGCAAACAAAAGCAGAAAAAGAGTGAAAAAAAGTGAGTATGGCGTACAAGCAGCGTTGATTTCCCACTGTCCCCAAGGCAA
Organism: Danio rerio; assembly: GCF_052040795.2. Lineage (NCBI taxonomy): Eukaryota > Metazoa > Chordata > Actinopteri > Cypriniformes > Danionidae > Danio > Danio rerio. The sequence goes on along the minus strand of NC_141030.1, from coordinate 35,138,813 downwards.
TATCAGTCTGGGCTCTTGCCCTGAGCCTGCACCGGGCTCATTACGTCTGGAGAGGCCTCTTTGATCCTATCGGGGTTTGGGATGATGAAACGTTGAAGGCAGCAGATCGCTCTGTGTGTGTGTGTGTGTGTGTTTTGGGGATGTTAGCTGGTGGGGGTTGGAAAGAGGGACAGATGTCCAAGCTGCACGTGCCTTAAGCGTCAAATCCAACCCCCCAACTCCCCTGTTACCTCTCCACCCGTCGCACCAATCCCCAACTTCTGTCAGGAGCCGACTCAACCCGCGGGTCCACCGACTGCAACAGATGTGTTCGGCACCAGGCCTTACTCATAATAACTGCAGAAGAGTGTTGTCACAATACTGGAATCTACCATAGAAAAATGCTATTAAAATATTTATGCATTTCTAAATTTCTTTATTTGATACATTGGAGTCACTGACTCTCATACCTGTCAGCCCTCCCGTTTTTCCCGGGATTCTCCCGTATTTTACTGTTCTATACCGCTATCATCCGGCAAAGGTATTTTCCCGTATTTCTCCTGTATTTTCAGTCTTTCTCTGAACAGCCGAGCCTCCCTATATGCAATACATACCGCCGGACCACCACCCATCCCTTATTATGGTGGGCATATCCCTTATTTTCACATCCCAATGTTGACAGGTATGCTGACTCTCTCAAGCATTTTTTTAGATTGGTTTGGTCAGGCTAGTGTTTCAGATTTTCACTTGCAAATCTTCACTGACCAAGCTAAAAAATACAAATAAAAGAAGTACAATATATTTTTAGCTGTTTTGTTTTAAAGCATAAAACTTTATAAAGATGCATGTATCAGGCTAATAGTTTCACAGTTCTTAATTTAAAATGTTGTTTTAGAAATTAAAGTACATGCCAAACTTATTTTATATAAAGTTAAAACATTTTTGAGGACAAACAGTCAGTAAGTAAATAAGCAAAGTACTTTTTCAGAAATAAAGGTAAAATATCTGTCACTGGGGTGGTACTTTTTCAAAAGAGACACTTTTGTACTTTACAGGTGGACATAAGTAACTTTAGGGTACAATTTTGTACATTTAGGTATTAGAACTCTATTTTAGCAATCTAGGCGCAAAGTCTAAAGCGCAAAAGCATTGAATGCGTATCCAAATCCACTTTGGCTATTTTAAGGATGGAAAAATACTCTATGCGTTCGGCGCATGGTCTAACAGGGAGTAATAATTCATTCCCTTAATGAGTTATGGGTGTGTTTTGAGCATAAAGTACATTAAACCAACCAGAGACTCTTTTCCCATTCCCTTTAGGAGTCAGTTGCATTACGCCATGGCTTATTTGTTATTTACATGGCGGAATTTATAAGTGGAAAAACTGAATGCTTCACTAGCGATATAAACAGCATCTGCAGCGAGAGGATAAATAATTTACTTTCTGTTTATTTTACTTTTACTCTTTACTCCTTTTCTTTCGTGGAAAAGGAACCAGTGGAAACACACTTTGCTGTAGACATCTAATAACCTACATATTTAATTTAGTTTGCTAAGATTTGTTTCAAAACTATTCCTAATTTCAGTTCTAATTTCCAGCAAATTAATAAATGAACAATAATAATGAAGTGTGGTCAAAAATGGTAGTTATTTCCAAACACACATCCTATTCTTATGCCCCATATGCTGATGCATTTCTTTAAAAACCCCACAGATGGACAAATCTAAATAGTTTTTTATTAAAACAAATATATATGCATGTAATAAATAACACTGATAATAATATTAACATTATAAAAAAATGCATATTGTCATGGATAAACCTAAAAGTCCCCTGAGGTGAAGAAGGCATGGAGGCAGTGGTTTAATATTAAATAATAATTTTTATAATTTTATTAACATTTAATAATTGTATTTATTTTTTCATATGTAAAGATATTTGTGTATTGCTGTACATCCTGTGTGAATCAAGCATTTGGACTTGCATAGGAGCATAACTACCGTGATTTGCGCTGGACTTTAGACTTGCTTTTAGTTGGTCAAGGGTGCAGCCTATTTCAGTTCCTCAAAATAGCAACGCACCAACACTGCGCCTTAACACGCCTCCCTTTTAGACCGGCACACCCATGAGTCCACAAAGTAGCACAAATTAATTTGCTATTTAAACAACGTGGCTCAAAACGTGAAAATTAGAGTTGCGCTGGTCTGAAATAGCAACAAATCACTCCAAACATGTCTTGCGCCTTATTGCCCTGGGTGTATGATAGGGCTCTTTGTATGTAACTTCAAGGACCTGTCAGGATCAAAAATGTACCTTTTGAAAAGGTATCATCCCAGTGACAGAGTTTATACGTTTATTTCTAGAAGTGTACAACCAAACAACACAAATAAATACAGCAAAACAAATGTAAAGATGAAAACAGAGCTTTATGTTCTTCAAGGCAGTCTAAAATAATTATAGAATTTTGAATTCCTCTGCTATTGATGCATCAATTTATGTAATTTCATCTACAACTATTTACTTTCACTTTAAACTGTGCTTTAAAGATATTGTGTTTTAAAGACAAAGTACTACTTGTGTGTTATTTGACATATATTTAGTCTATCCATGAGTGCATGATTCTCTATAGCATTTTGTGATATCATTTATTCATTTGGCTTAGTTCCTTATTTATCAGGGGTCACCACAGCGGAATGAACCGCCAAGTATTCCAGCATATGTTTTATGTAGTGGATGTCACTACAACCAATTTAGTTCATCCAATTCAATTTTAGAGCATGTCATATATGATAGGCACGAACATGGGGAGAACATGCAAACTCCACACAGAAATGCCAACTGCCCCGGCTGGGACTCGACCCAGCGACCTTCTTGCTGTGAGGCGACAGTGCTAACCACTGAGCCACTGTGCCACCATGATATCATATCCTTTAAAATATTTCAGACTTTCAATATATCCACACTTTTGGCACTACCGCAGAAGACCTCTGAGATCCAAACCGCTGTGGCATCTCATAGCCAGAAGATATGAAACCTGATCTAGATCCTCTTATCCTCTGAAGTGTCATTGGTGGCGTAGAAGATTAAGCTCGAAATTCCTCAAAATGTCACAGGTGACATCTTTGACGTGCTTTGCAGGCCAGTCTGAGATATAGTTTCCAGCTGTGACCGACTGCGGGGCTGAGGTTTAGCCACATCTATCCAGAGATTTGGGGGGAAGATATTGAGATGTCCTTTCATGTGGGCCAGAGACAGGTGTATTGAAGAGAAGCACTCTTTCTCAAAGCTGCTGTAATTGTGTTGACTCCGCAAGGGAACCCTTAGTGGCTACCACAAATCACTATAGAGAACAGAAGGAAATCACTCATATGCTCGCAGACAGCTTAGGAGAAACTGCTTAAATGACTTGCTGTTATATTTGTAGCCAATACGTTCCTGCCCATGAGGATATCTTCAGCTCATAATGTTTTTTTTTTTTTGTCTGTTTACGTGTTACTGTTTTTAATTTACTTAACTGCAGTAAATTTATGTATTCATTTTTGCATTAATTTACTCATTCATTCATTCACTTATTTATTTATTTAATTACTTGTTCATTAATTAATTAATTTATTTATTTTTTATTTACTTATTTATTAATTTATTCATTCATACATTCATTCATGTTTAATATTATTTCTTTATTTATGTACCTATTCATTAATTCATTTATTCATTCATTTATTTTAAAATACTTATTAATTTATTCATTCATTCATTTGTAAATATTTTTTATTTATTCATTCATTTTTATTTTATTTAATTATTCATTTATTCATTCTTTCATTCATTTTTATATTTTTATTTATTTATTTTACTTATTCATTCAGTTATTCAGTCATTCATTCATTTATTTTTTATCATATATTTATTTTTTATTTACTTATTTATTTATTTGTTTATTTATTTATTCATTTATTTTTAAATATTTTTATTTATTTACTTATTCAATTATTCATTCATTTATTTATTTTTAAATATTTTTCTTTATTTATTTACTTATTCATTCATTTATTTTTAAAATGTTTTTATTTATTTATTTACTCATTTATTCATTCATTCATTTTTATTTGTATTTTTTATTCACTTATTCATTTAATCATTTTTTTATATTTTTATTTATTTAGTTATTCATTTATTCATGCATTTTTTATTTTATGTATTTATGTATTTATTCAATTATTCATTCATTCATTTATTTAATTTTTTATTTATTTACTTATTCATTCGTTAATTTATATTTTTTATTTAATTATTTATTAATTTTTTTTTCATTTTATTTTCACCTTACTTTATTTTTTTTTTCAATTTATTAAACAGTCCTGCAATAATAGCTGCATTAAAAAAAAAAAAAAAAAAAACTTTTGAACAGTCATGTGACACTAAAGACACATACAAACTTAAAGAAACTAAAGTTTAATGGCTACTAAAAATTCAGGTTTACATCACATGAATAAAAATATACTTTAATATCAAAACACATAAACTATAGCTAAAACATACAGTATTATATGTACTATATAATATTATAATAGATTAAAATTAAGATTAAAAGTCATTTTAGATACATTTTTACAACATTCAGTTTTATCAATACATGCAGACTTGGTGAACGTAAAATACTTTTTGGAAACGGAGTCCCCGAGGGCTTTTTTTAGTGGTGGTGGGTGTCTGTCTAAGTGGAAGGTTTTTTTTCCCTTTTCATGCCTCAGGTCTGCCCTGGTCAGGGGTGGTCTGTTGTGGATAAGTGGACGTCCAGGGGGCTGGAGGACAAATGTGACCATTTAAAGAAGATGAGAGGGTTTGAGGGGCCAGCGGACAGGCCTAAAGCTCTCCATATGTCCACACACGCAGATAATGATTAGCATTATACCTCATCAATCAGATAAATCAATAGCCTGTCGGTCAACTACCACCTGTTCACCTGATTACCCATTCTAAACCCATACATTCAGTGATATTAATTAAACAGCATGAAATCATCAACATGTAAGATGCACCGTCGGGCACCTGTGTATCTGTAAATCATATTCACATTGGAGGGAGCGGTGCAGATTTTTAATAACGAAACGCATGGATTAGAGCTTGTAAAACCGATATAGACACGGTTCATGATTTCCTGACCTGAATTTAATAAGATTAATGCTTCACGAAGATTATAGCCCATGTCTGCTCCGATGAAGCCATCTTTTGCGTTTGTATGTGTGTATGCATGTGTCTGGACTGTGACGGATCGTGGGACGGATTGACAGATGACCAACTCAAATGCCGAAAGCGCCGCTTGCGAACGTAAACCTTTCATCACTGAAAGGAAGCCGTTTGTCATTTCTCTCTGGTACATTTGAATATTAGATTTTATTCATGAGGGCTCATAAAACACGCAGGCTTTCAGGGAACAAAGTAACGTGCTTTTGAGTGCCTGATCACGCTTGACGAGAAACCTTTTCATTAGGCTTGAATGACGGCTTGGCGGATGCGTTTCGGCATTTCTGTGCTTGTGTTTTTCTTCTGCGTCTGCTGAGAACACAGTGAAATTATTTTTCAAAGTTGCAAATGAAGATAATGAGAGGATGTTTTACAGGAAGCTCAGTCTGTCTACTTCTTGTTTCATGTTTAGTTCAGTGGTACTTGTTTTTTTTTTCTATTTGTAAATATTTTCAAAGTAAAATTGTAACTTGAAAACATTGCTATAATATTTACATGTAGCTAATATTTGGCTGTCCATGTTTCTTTCTTTATGCACATTTGCATACATATAATTAATTTTGCGGTAACACAAAACTGTAAAAAGTTATATGTCAAAAAGTTTTTTATGTTTCTTTAACTTATTTTAATCAGTTGATCAGGTTTCAACGAATATAGTTAGATGTATAAAGTTTATTTAAATTTTTTTAGTTAGTTTGATGAGAGTTGATATGACAAGAACAAAGTGCTGGGCTGATATTATATCAAGCCACAATAACATTTATGTCAATAACAATTATAAGCTCTGGACTTTTTACTCTATTTTGATCTAAGAGCCAATCACACAGCAGAAATGTGCAACAATGGGAATCTAAAAGTGTGTTGATATTAGAGATGTACTGAATGTTTTGCCACCGAAAATGTATCGGCTGAAAATATGTGATGCCATTTAATGGACAGACTAATTTAAGTGGCTTCAGTCATTGTTGGGGTACTCTTTTTAAGTCTGGAGGCATTAACAACTTATATCGAAATAAATATATCGCTATCGTTTTATATGAAAAATAATTATTGAAATTGCATTTTTGCCAACAAAAAAGAATGACATTGTATTTTTGTAAATAATTGTAAAATGTACATCTGTTTATTTTCACAGTCCCCTTTAGATGCTATTGACTACAAGTACAATTTAAGTCATCGACTATATCAGTATTTCTTGTAGTTATTGTCATTATTTTTGAGATTTATTTCAACTTTTAAAGAAAGATGGACAACATTTTTAGTTCGTTTAGACATCCCTCACTAAAAATAACTTTTTAACTGATTGTCAGCTACATGCAAATGCTCATTGTAGTTGTTTTTAAATTTTGTTTTAGACATTGTTGACAATCCTTTCTTCTATATGCTAACTAGTAATAGCAACAAAATAATATAAAAATGAATAAAAAAATTATTATTGAATTTATTATTATAAAATAATAGCTTATTGTGAATATGTATCCTTGTCTAATTTTCTGGTGAGTTGTGAATTATGTAGCCAGAATTATGTATGGCTGCATTTTGTCTTTAAAACAAACGCTATGGGGTGGTATGATGCTGCCAATGGCTTCTGTTCATTTTCGAGCTACCAGGTGACAGATTACCTCCGTGTGGATGGCTTTTCTGCTGTTACCATGTATATCGGCAGTCTTGTCAGTTGACCATAATGACAGGGTTCAAGTCAGACAAGGAATGGTTATAGGAAACAAAACCAAAAAATAAATAAATAAATAAATAAATAAATAACAGTGTTAGAACAAGACTGTGGTAAGATTCGAAAGCGTGGTAAAAAATCAGGCAGCTATGAGGGCTTTTTTTTCTGGATTGCTTTTGATAGCATTATCAGTTTGGTTTAGGGAAGCGGGCAGTTGGGTCAGTCAGTGGTTTTGAAAACAATATTGGTTGGGTTTAGGAAAAGGGTTCGCTCAGTTGGTTGGTCAGTCGGTCAGTCAGTCAGTCAGTCAGTCAGTCAGTTAGTCAATCAGTCGACAGCGGCCTCTGGTGGATTTATGTGAGAACAGCAGGCAAGTAATGGCACTCACTGGAGAAATTTGAGATCTGAAAAAGTGTACACTGTGGCCTATGGTGGATTCGCAAAAACAAAAACTGCTAAAAAAAACGTACCTTCTGGGATGTATTTCTCACTCCAGAAATGTAGATGGGGGTACGTATCCATAATTAGCATGGGTTGAATAATAGTAAGCCAGTCTTTCTTGCATTTTTTAAAATTATTATGGTTTTGGTACCAAATAATGATTGGTATTAAAGTTACTACAAAACTATATCCAAAGCATAAAAACCAATTAGAGCTGGCAATCAACTTTAAATCCACACTGCAGCTGAAATGCTGAAAAAGACCTCAAACAGACCACCGTAGGACCTGTCTCCACTTTTGAGTTGATTTCATAAAGCCTTTCACCTGCCGCTCAGAGACTCAAACAAACAGACTCATTACTGTATAGACAGCTGCATCGGGTGCTAGCGAAAGCCCCCAGCAGAGTCATATGCTGCGGTTTTAAGGGATACCTTTACCATGTCAGAGATCCGACTTTAAAATTAATGAAGGAGCGGGGATGAAGAATTGATTTTTGAGAGGGGAAAGGTTGCGAGTCGGGGGATTCATTAGCCATGGCCCGCAGAATGCAGCGATAGTGGCAGCCGAGGGAGGTAATTGAAGTGGACTGCGCTGCTCACGGGTAGGATTACACCGACTTTGTTTTCAGAGGAGATAGAAAGATGGAGAGAAGGAGAAGAAGAAGGGGGTTTGCCCCTGAGGCCCACGTTAAGGGTCGGAGGTCATAGTCTTAATCCTTCATCCCTAGGGTTTATGGGTAATTGGCAGTCTAATCAGGGTTTATAGAAGCTTTTTTGGAGTCAGAACTGGCCTAGGACTCGTTTAAAATTATACCCTTAACCACCTGTTAGAGTCATTTGTATCCTAAAGGGGTAGTTCACCCAAAAATGAAAATTAGCTCATCATTTATTCTCCCTCATGTGGTTTTAAAACCATTTATGAGTTTCTTTTATCTGTTGAACACAAAAGAAGATGAATTGAAAATATCACTGGCACCCATTGACTTTAATTGTGGGTAAAAACAACTATGGAAGTCAATGGGTGCCAGAATTTTCCAAAATGCTGGAACTTGTTGACTTCCATTGTAGGAAAAAAGCAAGTATGAAAGTGAATCGATGACAGAATTTTCCCAAATGCTGGAACACATTGACTTCCATTAGAGGAAAAACAACTATGGAAGTCAATGGGTGCCAGAATTTTTTTCAAAATGCTGGAACACATTGACTTCCATTGTAGAAATTAACAACTATGGAAGTCAATAAGTGTCAGAATTTTCAAAATACTGGGACACATTGCCTTCCATTGTAGGAAAAAAACACTGTGGAAGTCAGTTAGTGTCAGGATTTTTCAAAATGCTGGAACACATTGACTTCCATTGGGAGAAAAAGAACTATAAAAGTTAATGGATGCCAGAATTTTTCAAAATGCCTGAACACATTGACTTCCATTGTAGGAACAACAACTATGGAAGTCAATGGGTGCCAGAATTTTCCAAAATGCTGGAACTTACTGACTTCTATTGTTGGAAAAAAGCAACTATGGAATTCAATAGGTGTCAGTATTTTCCAAAATCCTGGAACACGTTGACTTCCATTGTAAGAAAAACAACTATAGAAGTCAATACGTGTCAGAATTTCCCCAAATGCTGGAACACATTGACCTCTATTAGAGGAAAAACGACTATGGAAGTCAATGTATGCCAGAATTTCCCAAATGCTGGAACACATTGACTTCCATTGGAGGAAAAACAATTATGGAAGTCAGCATTTTTCAAAATATCTTCTTTTGTCTTCAACAGAAACTAGATTACAAAGGTGAGTAAATGATGGCAGAATGTTTATTTTTGTGGGAGTTATCTCTTTAAGGCTATGATGGTAAAGATTGGACCAACAGAAGACTTGGCTTAGAAGGCAGCTCTAATAATTATTGTGATTTTGCTTGTTTACTGAAAGCCATATTTGCAGCAAAAAGGGAAAGTTCACCAGAACTTCATTCCCCCCTGGTTTGGAGGGGGTTTCTCTCAGGGGGACTGGATCTGTTGTTGGCTTGACAGGGCAGCATTAGATTTCCATAAACCCATGGGACTGTGCTTTTCAATTCTGTTTATATGCCTGTGAGTGTGTGGAAATTAATTAGTTGAAGGCTCACATACAGTGTGTTTCAGGACCGGTTCACGGGGTTAATTAAAGCTGCAGGTAGGGCGAGGGATTTAGACTTGCCCAAACAAAGTTAAATAGCACTTAGCGGCCTTCTGGTTGAAAAAGAGTCAAGATATGCAAGACTTTCTTCTAAACAAAGGCAAAAAAATAAGCCATAAGATAGAAACATAGAAGAAATATACATTTTAGAAAATGCTATGTTGGGTTTTACTAGGGCTGAGCGATTTGGCCTAAAATCAAAATCTCGATTGATTGAACATTCTACCTCAATTAAGATTAATAAATCATTATTTTATTTATTTATTTATTGCCCTCATAGTTCACTGACAGGTTTTATACATACATATGCTCACATATTACATTAAGTGAGAGATTTTTTAATGAATGGTGCATTACTTGATGGTAAAATAATTGAAGGAAACACACTATTTACTATTTATAATTATTTATGGAACATCATTGTTGAAAATCTGAAGTTAAAACACACATTGCCTAAAACGAACAGTCAGTTATTTCTTATAAAAAGTGAAAATAAAAAAAAATTTGCACTTTTGGAAAAAAAAAGTTTTATTTTCAATGTTTTTGAAAGTAAGGGTAGAGAAAGTATAAAGTTAAAAATTCAATCGATTATAGGTTCTGATTGTCGATTTTGATTACTTTTTGATTAATCGCCCAGCCCTGGGTTTTACCCAAGTTTGGACCAAGTCAAATGCTGAGTTAAAAATAACATTTAAAATATAACCCTGCCCCTGACTCAAATATGTATTTTATACATATTTGGATTGAGACAATCCCCATGTTTATTTTGTGTATGTAAATACACTGTGAACACATCTAAAAGCTGACATAATAATGTCTGTATATATGAAAAACAAATATATGTGAAAAATGTATTCATTAATTAAAATATCATAAACTAAAATGAAACTTAAATGTACATTCAAATGTATATAAAGCTAAAATAAATCAATAGATAAATAAACAAAAACGTAAACAAAATTTTAAAAAGATAATATCAACAGAAACACAAATAATTAAAAAATACCAATACATAAAAAGGAGAATAAAAGGAGAATAAACTAATTAAATGGATAGACAGACAGATGTAAACAAATTAAATGGATGGAGGGAGGGATGGACGGATACATATATATATAAATTAAAATGAAGTTAAATGTAAATTTGAATGTGATTACATGTATGTAAAGCTAAAATAAATCAATAAATAAATAAAAACATAGCCAATAAAGGAAAATTAAAAAAAAGAAAAGGATTAAATGATTAGAAACAAATTAACTAAAATAGTGCAAATACATAAAACAGAGAGTTACACAAAATATTTTTAAAAATGATGTTAACAAATTAAATCAGATAAATCATAATAATATAAAAATAAAGCTGTTCAAAATTAGACAAGATGAAAATAAACCATATACACTGTTGCATTTATATAGGTAGGTAGGTAGGTAGGTAGGTAGGTAGGTAGGTAGGTAGATAGATAGATAGATAGATAGATAGATAGATAGATAGATAGATAGATAGATAGATAGATTGATAGATAGATAGATAGATAGATAGATAGATAGATAGATAGATAGATAGATAGATAGATAGATAGATAGATAGATAGATAGATAGATAGATAGATAGATAGATAGATAGATAGATAGATAGATAGATAGATAGATAGACAGAACAATGGATGGATGGATGGATGGATGGATGGATGGATGGATGGATGGATGGATGGAAAATTAAATACAAAGGGATGGATGGATGGACAGATGGATGGAATAGTACAAATGAATGGATCGACGGATAGACGGACAAACAGACAGACAGACAGACAGACAGACAGATAGATAGATAGACAGATAGACAGACAGATAGATAGATAGATAGAAATAGATGTTTGATCAAAATTGTATGTTTATTGAATGTTCACATTGCTCAAACTGTGGCTGAGAGAGCCACCTTTGGTTTTGTCCTGTTTTAAACTGCACCATCAGTAGGCATCCAATTATTCTCATGTTTGTCAAGCAGGGATGCCGCCATCATTCACCATGACACCCTCATGAAGTATAATGTATATTCAAGCCTGACGCCACTCCATTACATACATTTGAAGGGAAGGGAAATTAAAACAGCAGCAGCTGACAGACATCCATTAGAGGTGCAAAAAGGGGACGCCACAATCGCTACTGCTAATATGCGCCCGTTCTGTTGTCCTGCTTCAGATTCATCAACAATATATATTCACTGGGAGAGCTTCATTCATCAACCCCAACTCTCCCTCCCCTCCACGATGACTTTATAGCGACATTAACGCAGTAATTTAGACATAATGGCCGGGCATTATCCATTCTGAAGTCAAAATGCACACACTGATTCACTTACGCCCACAAAAAAACAAAAACCACATCTCGTGCACCAATTAATTCTCACTCGCAATTAATAGTCAGACACAAATTTGATTCCAGCTGGTGTTTTCTTCTTTATCCATGGCTTTTCAGTCTGTTTGGGCTATAATAAATCTTGCATTATATCGATTCTTAGCGCCGTTCAAGATTTGTGACTCTAATCTGGAGGACCCGCCGCAGAAACGCTTTAGTTCCTGCGCTCATCAAGAGGCATTAGGGACCTTGAGATAACATCAAACTCTCACTGACACAGGCTCGCCGTACTGAAGGACAGCCGGTGTCCCCAAGCCGCAAACCTTGACTGCGGTGCCGTCTATCTATTATGTGCATGACAATGACTGATTTTTGCAGATATGACTAATGGCTTGCATTTAGTAGGGTATTCATAACACTTACAGACGTTTATCTTGAAATGCTAATGCGTAATAGGATAATTTGAAGGACAGTGGGACTTCGAGGGTGGTATGTTTTGCTGTATACAGTATGTTATATATGATGTTTATGTTCTGATATCAGTCATTCATGTCTGTTATTTTTTTATTTAAATGAATTAAATGTGAAGCATACGCGCAAAAAAATTATATTGTGTTTGCTCAAATTACTTATTTTATATGAGGTGAAAAGCAATTTTAATATTATTTTTATATTAATGTTCAATTCACTTAAATTTGTAAAAACTAATAAGTTAACTCAATTTCTTTATGCTGTCCCAACACAATTGATTGTGTGGAACCCAACATTTTTACAGTGTAAGCTAAAAGCAAGCATAAATTGTTGTTATAAAATATGTTTATTCGTTGATTGATTCATTGATTGGTTCATTCATTGATTCATCCATTTATTTATTTATTTGTATGTTTCATAGTTTAGATTAAAGAATTGGAATTCAGAGATATAAAGTTATAATTGGGAGCTATAAATTGACAATTTTGAGTAAAATAGATCAAAACTACATTAAATATGTAAATTAAAAATGAGTTTATCATAATTTAGGGTTTTTATATTACATTTTTGCCTGGATAATTGTGATTTGTTTTCCTACAATTGCTTGTTTATTGGACTTATTATAATTTTGCATATATTTGTAACCGATGAGGAGTCGGGTGTCAATAAAGAGAAGATCTACATGCAAATTTATTCAGGCATAGAATGTTCAGACAGGCAATGGTCAAACACAGGAGCAAACAGGTACATACAGGTGAATTCAGAATTGTAGTCAGGTCACAGGCAAATGGTCGATACAGGTGGCAGACAGTGTAAACAAGGGAACAAGGCAAGGGTCAAACATGGAAAGACTAAACTGGAAGACTGCTTTGTAATGTTACAGAGTATAACCAACAAGACTCAGCCTCAAAGTGAGGTGTATAAATAGTCATGGTCATTAGGCCTTACGATTATCAGCTGTGTGTGTGCAGTCATAGGTGAACCGGAACTGGTGTGTGTGTGAAGTGCATGACGGGAGTTGTAGTTCAAATCAGTGTCAGACTTTTAGTTCTGGTGATAATGAATGTTCTGATCGTGACAATATTTCTTGCTATTCTGAGTTTATATCAATAAAGCAAGTCAGAATAAAGAAATATAATTTTGCAATTTGGACTGTATTTCTAATTTTTCTGAAAAAAAAAAATCAGAGCTCTGAACTATAAACATGCAATAAAAAATATCAAATTTTTAGTTCAATTCCTTATTTTATTTTGTGGAAAAACAGACTTCCATACCTTAGGTGCTAAGTTTTACACCGTGAATATATTGAAGACTGTTTTTTGTAGTATTTTTACATACCAGAGCTCTGCCAAACCTACAAGTGCCGTCTAGAATTAAAAGACTGATCGAACTTGGAGAAGATCATTGATACCACTATTTTGGCTGTTTTAATATGCACATTCTTTTCTCCCCACCATCTCTCTATAATTATTAAATCTTTGTTACGTCTTGATGTGCAAATTATGCACATTAAGCTCAACCTCCGCACTCCGCATGTTAGAAATTGTTCATAAAGTTTATATAACACTTCAGCTCGCAAACTTTTCAGATTGTGTGATTTTGAGAAGATGTGTGAAGTGGTCAGGCTGAGATAGAGGCTGGCAGAGAGAGAGAGCGTGAAAGAGATGGATGGGAAGAGAGAGAAATGAATACCTTTGGACTGTTATCAGACCTCTGTCAGTTCGGTTGGATTACAGAATTTGGAGAGGTTCAGGTCAGTCAAGAGAGAAGGACAGAATAAAAAAGGAGGCAGATAGGAGATGCTTTTCAGAGAGAAACTGAAGAAAACTGTACGGCTAGAGAATCTTAAAATGTATATGTTGTTAATTCTTTCTATGTATCATTCATTCTGTTGTTCTATATATCATTCTGTGTATTATTTTATTCTATCTATCTATCTATCTATCTATCTATCTATCTATCTATCTATCTATCTATCTATCTATCTATCTATCTATCTATCTATCTATCTATCTATCTATCTATCTATCTATCTATCTATCTATCTATCTATCTATCTATCTATCTATCTATCTATCTATCTATCTATCTATCTACCTACCTACCTACCTAACCACCCACCCATCCATCCATCCATCCATCCATTCATCCATCCATCACCATCCATTTATCTTTCTGTCTATCCATCCTTCCATCTTTCTTTCCATCCGTCCATCCATCCATCCATCCATCCATCCATCCATCCATCCATCCATCCATCCATCCATCCATCCAAGTTCATCTAAATATGGAAAAATATACATTATGTCTGTGAGTAATTGAAGTCATATTTCTTATTAAAAACATATTTAATTATTATTTATTTATTTGGTTGGTTAGTTCTAGTATTTGGGTTCAGTCTGTTAATTTTCAGCTGAAATAAATGGTATATATTAGAAATTGTAATAAAAAAATAGTTATGCACATGCAGACATTTATTTGTCTTATGTGCATTATACATCTAGGATAGATGTATATATTTATCCAAATAATTAATATTATAATAAGTATTATATTTTATCCATATTATAAGGGTTTGTCATTTGATGGACCTTCAGTACCGTTGAACAAGTATGTAGAGTTTTCAAGGGCTGTACTTGAGATTGTGTGGCACGCCCTTATTTGGAGATGGGCGTCTCTTATGCTAATTACAAACTGCAGACACATGCTCCCCTCATTTAGAGTAATTTATCAACAAAGAATGAGGGTGAAAACACAATTCTCCTGTAGTGAGGCTGGCTGAAACTATACATAACCCATCCTGTGTGGAAACACAGCATGCAATTTTTACTGAATTAAAATAGGAAAAGTGAAATTGCTGATTTATCAAGATACGAAAAAAAAAAACAGCAGCATTTCTTCAGGCTCTATTTAGTGTCTGCTGCCTGTTTCAGTGTTCAAGTTCAGTCTGTTCCCTCTGGCTATGAAGGGAACTTTTAAATTCCCTCTCTCGTGGCTTGCAGACAAAAACTGGGTTCTATTTCAGTGGATTTATTTGCTGTCTGAGCTCTGGATATTGTGTTCCTAGTGAGAGAGTCGTAGTTTGGTTCATTTTTGGATCTGAGCCAGCGCAATATGGAAAGACTCTTACTTCATACCCTATCTGAACGCAAACCTTTCGCTCTGGGCCACAAATGCCAATTGGCAACAAGCTGCTGCAGAACGATTTAGTGGACTTGATAGAGCACTGGTCAGATTAAAGTATTGGGAATAAAATGGAAATCCAGATTGAGAAGGCAACTGATATCATCAGCCCCAAAGGTGGAAGAAGGTCGATTGAAGGATATTTGTGTTGGTGGTTATTGCTTATGTTGCCAAATCTGTGTTTTTGCACACCTTCATTTTTGTATCTGTTATAATTGCAGGATCGGTAACCAAAAAAAGGCAATTTTGCCAGTGTCTAACTGATTTAATTATTCATAGTCATGTGTTAGGCGAAAACAATGCATTATTTATTAGGCCGACATGGACAGTGAGCAAATTAAGACTAGGGGGAGAAGGGGAATAGGGCAGCATTGCAAACAAATTAAACAGGAAAAGCAGCTAACACAATGATTGCATTGCATTAGCACAGTAAAGAAGGGCTGTTTGTTGTAGTTTCTGACGAGTTTCTCCCTGTATTTCAGTTCTCCGGGATGATTTCCGACAGACCCCCAGTGATGTGGTGGTGGCGGCAGGAGAGCCGGCAGTGATGGAGTGCATCCCTCCACGAGGACACCCAGAACCCACCATCTCCTGGAAGAGGAACAATGTGAAAGTCAACGACAAGGACGAGAGGATAACGGTGAATGTCTTCTTTTTGCATCATAGTTTCCACAAAGAAGCACAACTATTTTTAGCATTGAGCAAGAAGAAATGTCTTGACAGCATCAAATCAGCATATTCCAATGATTTATGAAGCATGATGCGACATTGGAGACTGGAGTAAAATTCAGACTTGGGATGCTTCGGGGTGTGATGTTTATTGTCAATGTTAATCGTTACACATTACAATGAGGTTGTATTAGTTACTTCTAGTTTATGCATTTACTAACATGAACAAACAATGAACAAAAATTCCAGTATTTGTTGATTTTAGTTAACATTAGTTGATGAAAATACAGTTGTTAACATCACTATTGTTACCAAGCATGAATTTGAGCGTTAATAATGCATTAGTAAATGTTTACCCACGATTAATAAATGCTGTACAAGTATTGTTCATTACTAGTTCATGCAATGAATGAAATAACTAATGAAACTTAATACACAGCACTTTGAATAATAATAATAATAATAATAATAATAATAATAATAATAATAATAATAATTATTATTATTATTATTATTATTATTATTATTATTATTAGTAGTAGTAGTAGTAGTAGTAGTAGTATAAGATAATATAAATAATAACAATATTTATTATTATAATTACAATTATATAAATATAAATAATAACAATAAAATTATAATATAAATACTAATAATAATAATATTTATATAGACTTTTCTTGACACTAAAAGCACTTTACACATTTTCCGGTGGGGAATTACGACATCCACCACCAGTGTGCAGCATCCACCTGGATGATGCAATGGCAGCCATATTGCGCCTGACTCACACCAGATGATTGTTGGAGAGTGATAAAGCAATTTATCATATGGGGATGATTAGGAGGCCATGATAGACAGAGGCCAGTGGGGAAATTTGACCAGGAGGCAGGGGTTAAACCCCTACTCTTTTTCGAAGGACATCATGGGATTTTTAACAACTACGGTTTAACGTCTCATTTGAAATACGGCACTCACTGAGCAGTATAGAGTCCTATATACTATTCTGGGGCATTAGGACCCACACAGACTACAGTTTGAGCGCCCCCTGCTGGTCTTACTAACACCACTTCCGACAGCAACCTAGCTTTTCCCTGTGGTCTCCCATCCAGGTACTGACCAGTCACAGCCCTGCTTAGCTGTAGTGGGTGACCCTGTGAGAGTTGCAGAGAGCTGCCAGCAATAAGACTTTGACTTTAATTATGTGAAATTCAATGGGACGGTGCTGTGAAAAGAGGCAGGATATAACTAAGAACATTGCTAAAATAAATGATTCCTCCGTGTTTTACATTTCTGCACCAAGAGGTCATGTTTGGATTTTACACCTGATTTGCAGGCGTTCACCAAACTTCAGTGTTAGGGAAGCTACTCTGAACCTGTAGCTTGATAAGCTACAACTAGGCCCACACGAAATCTGAGCTCACAGAAATCTGCAGATTTTGAGTCTGTTTATTTACTTGTTTAAATGTGTGTAAATTTATATTTTTTAAGTTTTTAAATTAATTTCAGTAATATAATTGACTAATATGAAAATATTCATATGATTTATTTACAATACAGTTTGTAAAAATAATATTTTCTGTCTTTTAGTAGATATATTACACCGGAGACTTGCTTTGTTTATTAAATTAGTGGATCTATTTGTATTTGCATTTTAAACATTACATAAAAGTAAAAAAGGTATTATTTTTTATTTTATATATTAAACTTTTGGTTATGATACTCCCAAAATCATTCCACATAAATCTGCAGATCTTTTACAAAATTCTGCGCAGAAATAGCAAAAAAAGTCTGCAGATTCTGTTTGGCCCTGACTACAACCTACTCATCAGGGAAAGTAGCTAATCTACTGTCAAACTAAAGATCTAAAAATTAGTTAAAATTAGTAAAAGTTATTTCCTAAAAGTAGCTAGTTACATCGAAGATAGCATTTCAATGGTAATAAATGCCAATTTTAAGTGAAATATTTGGTAACTAAATACAATGTAAAGCAGTTATGATGTTAAAGTTTGATGTTTTATTACATAGTTTTCATCTTTCTCAGATTGACAGGAGTTAAAGTACAAAACTGCAACAAATGTAGCATTGCAATTAACTTAAAGTCTTGTGGTCGATGCTGTGCTGCTTCACAAAATTAAATGTAGCTTTTGTCAAGTGTTTGTACTCTTCTGCTTCCTGGAAAAAATAGCTAGCTACTGAAAAACCTACATTGTATTATAAGTAGCTACTGAATCTACTAAAGCTGCAGAAAATGCAGCTAAGCTAATAGCTGCACTGTAAAAACGTCAAGACAATATATAGTTCTATGTTCTACAACTTAAGTAAATCAGGTTTCAACTAAATATTTTAAGTTTGCAAAGTTGAACTTAATATTTAGTCAGTTTGATCAATGTAAGTTAAGATATCTAAAAAAAGTTAATTTGATTCAACTAAAAAGTTTTGATACTCAGCAAATTGCAATATATCATTGCAGGGGCTTGTGCTTTTGGTCTGACACATTCGCATGCTTGTGAATGGAAGTCAATGGGACGGAAAGTGTGGCGTGACCACATCTCAAGAGCGACACTGTAGTGTGTTGTTCCTGAATGAATTTGATGTTAAACAAACAATTTGTGTCAATTCTACAATAATTCATTCCATCCACCAATTCAAATACATACACTTTGCACACTTATGCATTTTTGTAATGTATAAGTTTTTTTTTGAAAGTACACTGGTGAACACTTCATTTGATAACAATCCATCTTGCAGAATATTCTGGAAATTACTTAAAAATTTTGGATTAAACATGAAAACATATGCATTGTTGAACATTTTTAAAACTAAAGTAATAAGTTCACAGAGGGCATTACTGTCAGTAAAGCACACAAACATGAACAAACACCCAACAAACAGTAGGAACATGTCATTTTTTTATCGCTCTGTTCTCTTTGTACAACATTCTAACACTGACCCATTGTTTGACAGTCTCTCCAATGACTCTCTTATCAGCCACTCGACTAAATAGGCTATTACAGCACTTTCGCTAAATGTATCGGTTGGGTCGTCCTCTCGGTGTCAAGTGTTTCATAAACAACCAAACTCGCTTTGCTTTTAGTATTTACAGTTTTCCAGTACCCTGAAACCACGTTCATAAAACATCATAGCATGTTTGGCTTCCTGTGGGGACCAGTTGGGTTTTTACTGTGTTTTTCTCTTAGATCTTTTATAAATGTGCACACCAGTCAAACGTTTTAGGTTTTTTGGGGGGCTGGTTTGCTCTTTGATTTACTTTCCTGCTCACCGAGACTGCATTTGTTTGATCAAAAATACATTAAAAACTTTCAACTGTGAATTATTATTAATATTATACAATTGAAATGAATTCTTTGCTTGTCAAGTGTACTGTAAAATAGTATTTATTGCGGTTATTTAATGCTTATTATAGTCTTCAGTGTCTTCAAAAATCATTATTAAATGATGATCTGCTGCTCAAAATAACATTTGTTATTATGATCAATGTTGACAATGGCTTCATATTTTTTAGGTGAAGCCATGGTACTACAAATACCAATGAAGTATATTTACTTTTAGGCCGTACTCACAGTAGGTAAAGTTGCCTTGAACCATGCTGAAACGCGATTGTCCCCCCTCCCTTCTTTTCCGACGACCTGCACTTACTCTGCATTTTGCCTCCCAATCCGGAGCTCGCTTACTTCATCAATGATGCGACTGTTCAATTAAACAGGAAGAGAAGTGCTCTCGCTCAGCACAGTGGACATTGCTTTAGTTATATCGGCTTGCGTTATTTTTAGTCGTTTTGGATGCAGCAACATGCAGTCAAATATTTTGCCGAACAGATCCGAGACTTTTCACTCTTATACATGTTCATGAAAGTCTTTGTGTTCATGAAAGCGAGGGATTTGCGTCTTTAATAAACTATGATAGTTCATGTTCAATCAAAAGTAAGAATGATTAGTAAATCCATATGAAACAGTCCCCATAAGGAACATTGCGTCTTCAGTTTCGGGCTCAGGCACGCTTTGCACTCACACTACAAGCGTATCGCTCCAAAGCTCAAACGAACCGTGCTCTGGCACACATTTTCCAACCGGGCCATTTCATTCTGCTGTAGTGACCTCTGATAAATAAGTGACTAAGCCGAAGGAAAATGAATAAATAAATGAGTATACTTAATTTTATTCTTCAAGAACACAATCAATTGCTTAAGAGTGAAAGTAAAGATGTTTTTTATATAAAAATATTTATATTTCTAAAATGATTTCTGAAAGATCAAGTAACAGAACACTGGAGTAATTAAACAGAATTTTAGCTTTAAATTACAAGAATAAATTAAAGTTTAAACAAATCAATAAGAGAAGAGTTTTCAAAAGAAACTTTTTTGTTATTTGAGAGTTTTTTTAATTGTAATTATATATATATATATATATATATATATATATATATATATATATATATATATATATATATATATATATATATATATATGACATTTTTGGTATTTTAAATCAAATAAATGCAGTCTTGGTGAGTAGAATAGGCTTTTAAAAAAATATTTTGCTTTGTAGTCAGATCTCTTACAGATGTGCTTTTCTTTCCAGATCCGAGGAGGGAAGCTGATGATTTCTAACACGCGCAAAAGTGATGCCGGGATGTATGTCTGTGTCGGCACCAATATGGTTGGAGAGAAGGACAGCGATCCTGCTGAGCTTGTAGTGTTTGGTGTGTTTGTGGATCTGCTCTTCAGTCTTTTTTATTATTATTTAATTTTAGTTTTGCTTTCTCTGTGTCACACTAATCTCTCCGTAAATCTCTTTCTCTTGTAGAGCGGCCCATGTTTGTGCGCAGACCTGTGAATCAGGTGGTTCTTGCTGATGATACAGTGGATTTCCAGTGTGAGGTTCAAGGAGACCCAGCTCCTACCATACGCTGGAAGAAAGAGGAAGGAGAACTGCCTCGGGGAAGGTGAGACTCAAACACAAGTAATGAAATTGTTGGCATGAAATAAATAAATAAATAAACAAACAAACAAACAAACAAACAAACAAACAAACAAACAAATAAATAAATAAATAAATAAATAAATATCGATTGATTAATAGACTAACAGATAGAGAAATAATTGCTTTTTTTGCTTTAACAATCCATTTCCTAATTGTTATATGTTTATATAATTGAGGTAACATTTAAAAAAAGCTAAAGCTTGCTATGAAGGAAAATCCAGATATTACATAAACTATTCCAAGATGTTTATTATTAAGATAAGATAAGATAAGATATTAATAAGTTATTTGAACATTACAGGTAGTACACACATGCATAAAAAATGCTTGAATATTCCATACTACCACTGCTATTGCTTCTTGAAAAAAAATAATAATAATCATCATTGTAGATCAAAAAAGTTGATGTCATATAATATGTTAATATTTGTTAATATTTAAAATTTCTATTTAATAAAGCTTTAATATGTTTTAAAATTAATAATTGCTCTGCATTAGCAATATGATAAATCATGAAACTTAATCCATTAAAAAGAACTTTTATTTATTTATTTATTTATTTATTTATTTAGGATCAGGCAGTATTCACTGCAAAACCACTTTTTTATAAAGCATGTCTTTAAAAAATTTTTTTGAAGCCTTATATGGGACCACAATTGTAAAAAATTCAGCAATTTTAATCAAGTCATCCTTACGGCAGCGATCCGACTGTGCTGTGCTTGGAGAAAGTAAAAAGCAGTCAAATCCAAATCCATGTTAACACGATTCACTACTCCTCCCACACCAAAAAGAAAGCAGCCAAACAAAGAATAAATTGAAATGACTTTTTAATCCAATGCGCATCCAAGTTTTTGATGTACAAAAACAAAGGACGAGCCCTACACTTTGTTACGACTCTGGTCTAGGGTTAAGGACGTAACATAAAAGAACATTGGACAAAAAAAAATCAAACCTCGGAGTCAGGTCCGTTTATTTTTCTTTTTTTCTTTTTTCTTTTTCTTTTTTTAAACACCTAAAATGTGAAGCTGAATACCTCAAAGAGGTAATAAACAAAAATAAACAAAAATCTCTCTCTCTCTCTCTCTCTCTCTCTCTCTCTCTCTCTCTCTCTCTATATATATATATATATATATATATATATATATATATATATATATATATATATATATATATATATATATATATATATATATATAAAATCTGGAGAAAGTATTTACAGAAAAGAAAAGTGTGGCGTCCAACCACTACTGCTTATCACCGTGTATATACAAAGAACAGTAGTTACAATAACAACAAATAAACCAAAAACAAAATAACAAGGGGGAAAACACAGATGGATAATCAACAAATACAGTAAAAATGTATAAACACACCAAAACGTGAAAACACAATCAAAAATAACACTTGCAACTATGTAATTCTCTTATAACAACAACTCGATCTCCCTCTCCATGCCCGTTTTTTTCTTTTTTTTTTAAAGATGCCCTGGGTCACTCCAGCCAATCCCAGGGCACGTTGTCTGCAGATAAAAAGAGAGGGAGAGAGAGACACACACACATCTGCAAACACAACAGTTCATATTTTTTTTTATTACATCTCACTATATAATCATTTTATATACTGTAAAATAGGCATACGTTAAATAATGTATATGCGTAAAATATTTTGGAATAGCTGGTGGTTCATTTCACTGTTGCGACCCCTGATAAATGTGAAATTAAGCTGAAGGAAAATAAATGATTAATGCATAAGTATTAATTACTAAAATAAATGTTTGTTATTAATTACATTTTCACACTTAAAGCATTAACATTTGCTGTACCAAAACCTGAGGCAGCTGGCGGAGAACAGTGCAACTCAGTTTACAGACCATAAAACTAGAGAGTAATCCGATTGTGTGTGGATGTGTTTCTTGGCAGGTTTGAGATCCGTGCCGACAACAGCCTGCGTCTGACTCAGGTGAAGGCTGAAGATGAAGGCTCCTACACCTGTTTATCAGAGAACAGCGTGGGCAAAGCTGAAGCATCCGGATCGCTTCAGGTCCACGGTGAGTTTACAACAACTCTGCAGATGCACAAATGATGCTTAGCTCAGTAACTCTCACTCCAGCGCACACACACACACACACACACACACACATATCCACACAGCAGGACGTCTGATGGAACTGACAATAATTCTATTATATTCTTCCCTCTGACTTTTGCATCTTTCTCACACACTCAATCGAGTCTGAATTTTATTAGACGGAGCATGCACATGCACATGCACACACACACACACACACGTGCTGGCTTTGCATTTTGCTGATTACAGAAGCGAAAGTGCTATAGCAACAGTCATTTATTTAAAGCTGCCAGATGCAATTAACATAATTCCATCTGGTTAGCGGCACATCTTGCTTCATAAAACATGACGGTGGGCTTGGTGAACATGCACGCATTAAGAATATTCCACACACTTAATAGTTGTTTATGGCCGCGCACATGCTGTGAGTGATTTCACCTGACAGCTGACTGAAGATGATTCAACTTGCGAGCGAAAAAAGCGAAATGTTATTTGTGGCTTTGCAGAAATGTTGTTGGCAACACTGGGAGACTGACTGAAGCTACAACACGATTTGGAACGGGTTTATTTTTGTGCGCGTCATGTTGGAATTAGCATAGCTCTGAGCTTATGGCTTGATTCTGTTTATATCTTTGTCGAAGCTTGGATTTTCTGCCAAGAAGGAAGTTCTGATTTGTTCAGTTATGTTTTAATATAACTAAATTGCTTATATTTGCAAAAGATAATAACTTGACTTCTAGTTGATCATTTGTAAAAGTGGCAGAAGGTAGATTTTTATGATGAAACATCTGTTGATCTGCATCCCAATCATAACAAATACTGCAGAAGGCCTTCTGGAACCTGCATGGACTCAAGATACTCACAGAAATCAGTCAAGTTTGGTCAAAGAAAAATTATGGTTTGGGGTTACATTCAGTATGGGGGCATGCAAGAGATCTGCAGAGTGGATGGCAACATCAACAGCCTGAGGTATCAAGACATTTGTGCTGCCCATTACATTACAAGACACAGGAGAGGGCAAATTCTTCAGCAGGATAGTGCTCCTTCTCACACTTCAGCCTCCAAATCAAAGTTCCTGAAAGAAAAGAAGGTCAAGGTGATCCGGGATTGGCCAGCCCAGTCACCAGATATGAACATCATTGAGCATGTCTGGGGTAAGATGAAGGAGGAGGCATTGAAGATGAATTCTAAGAATATTGATGAACTCTGGGAGTCCTGCAAGAACGCTTTCTTTGCCATTCCAGATGACTTTATTAATAAGTTATTTGAGTCATTGCAGAGAAGCTCAAGCTTCCAAGCTTATGGAAGTCAGACACAATATTAATTCTTTTTCCACTACACCATCACTATATATTCTGTACTGTACATTATTTCTGTTAAGTAACAAGACTTTTGTCTAAGCAAAGTCAGACTTTACTGTCCTAATTAAATAATTAAAAAAACAAGGCATGAGCATGTTTTATTTTGGTAAAATAAGCATAATCTAGAGGCTTTTGTCTTTCATATAAGCCAATTCTGATACCAAACGTTCAACTAGAAGTCAACTTATTATTTGTTGTTCCTTAAACATGGATAGGTGACAAGACGTTTTCCAGGTAGTGTATTTCTTTCATTTATTATTATTATTATTATTATTAATATTAATATTATTATTTGATTTAAATCAAGCAGAGACTACCTAAATAATCAGTTGAAAGTGCACAAATTTAAAGGTAAAACTATTAGTCCTACTATTAATGTTTTATCATTTTATTTCTCTAGTGTTTAAGTTTATTTAGGTAAGTCACTGGACAACCATGGTTTGTTCTGTAGCCATTAGAAAAAGATAATTTCTTAGGGGCGATAAAAATATTAAACTTAGAGTTTGTTTAACAATAAACTAAAACCCACTTTAATTCCAAACAAACTAAAAGAAATAACAGTTTCTTCAGAAGAAGTAAAATGATGAATCACTTGGCAAATATTTGAAAAATAAATAAAAAGTTTTTTTTTATTATATATAATAATAATAATAATAATAATAATAAATAATAATAATAAAATACATAATAATGATGATGATGATGATGATGAATAAAAAAATACTAATGATGATAATAAATAATAATAATAATAATAATAATAATAATAATAATAATAATAAAACATAATAATAATAATAATAATAATAATAATAATAATAATAAAACTATACTAATGTTTTTAATATAATTTCATTAGTGTTATATTTATATTTTATGTATTTTGGTAAGTAAATATTAATATTTCTAAACTTAATAAGAATTTTAAAAATCATCAGCCACAGAAGTGCACATAAATATTCAAGTGTTGTCATAGAAACACAAAAGAAAGTTGTGAGTCCAAGGATGTCAACAGCTCTGAGTGGTCTTGTAATTATGGTAATTCCAACATGACATAAACGAAACATTAATTTAGAGTTTCTCTCATCACTTCCTCCTCATCTCCTCTTCTTCCTGTCACTGCTGCCTGTTGTTGTTGTTTCTTCCTGCTTGTGATTCATTAATCATTCTGACATTTTTTTCCTTTCATGTTCTAAATACATAGAAACTAAATCCAACTTTCCAGTCCACCCATCTCATTTTTTTATCCATTTTGTTTTGTCTCTCTCTCCATCCTCATCTCCATTGTAGTGGGCCCATCTCGTAAGTACCATTGCATTTCATTTCTCTGCATGCAAGTGCGTGTGAATGTGTGTGTTTGCTTCACATTTTTTGGAGGCTGTGATTGGTTGTGACAGGGTTAAGACTCTGTCGCTGGTCATTCTCTTCTGCATACTTGCTTGTTTCTCATTGTTGTTTCTGACCTGTGTTCAATTTTCCCTTGAATGGAAATTTCCCAAATATTGTGATTCATTTAAATCCACACAAATCAAAATTGACCTGACCTAACATAAAAAGTAGAACTTCATAATGATATATATATATATATATATATATATATATATATATATATATATATATATATATATATATATATATATATATATATATATATATATATATATATTGTGCAGCTGTAAATTAAGGCATTTCTCTACAACTGCAATTAAGACACAGAATTCATCTTTTTATACTTTGTGACATGGTAAGTTATACAGGTTTGGAATGATGACAGAATCACACTCAGAATCATCCCTCTACATACAAAAGTAATGAGTGTCTATTCTTGTCCAGCACATTAAATCAGAAATTCAGTTCCGCAGTCAAAAACTACATCTAAACTGTAGGTTTTTGAAACTTCTAAGGCTTTTTAAATGTTGGCGGCTTTGGATGTCCTTTACTGTGTGGAATTATAAAGGGTCATTATCTAATGCACCACACAAGTGACCTCTGTCCTTACACTCAAGACTGCAAGAAAAGCATGATCAAATTAGCCACTAAAAGAGAGGTCCTCTGCGCCAAAGCCTGACTGTTGTTTCTGCAATCCCCATAATGCATCGGTGGATGTGAGTTCTGGAAGATCTGAAGGAACTGGAGCTGATGTTTTCCACAATGGTTTTGTGCAGTGTGGCCCAGTCAGTCAGCTTGAACAAGTCCATATTGTCAGCAGAAACCACTCGGGTTTGGCTTTGAAGCCCTTCGGAATCACCAAGCCTACAATCCTTTCACTTTTTAAAGTGTTCATAAATAGCATAAAGTAAATACTCGCACTTCTGACTTTTTTGGAGCTTGGGTTTTCTACCGCTTGCTTTGTTTTTCTTTCAAGAGCTGTATTTAACTATATGCACAATGAGCACATGTGACCGAGAAGTGGTTTTAAATATATATCAAGGAAAAATATTGTTTTTTCTTCACAATCTGATGCTGACAGTGCAGGTCGGTGACAGCCAGACAGACCAACCAACAGACAGACTGGCAGAATGAAAGAAACAGCAAATTTTCAGAGGAAAGCAAAGACGTTGTTCTCCTTTTAAGGGGGTAAAAAGAAATGTGGTAGCTTTCATACAGGCCAGCTTTGGAGCTTTTATTGTATCTTGTGTTATTTGTACTTTGGATAAGTTACATTTAATTGAAAGTTTGGGAAATGCACTCTGTTGTGCCCACCTATGCAAAACTTTTAGGCACTGAAGTCAACATCAAAGGTACCTCTATCAGTTTGAGCATTCTTATTAATGTATCAGATGAGGTATTTCTAGCTCTAGAAAGATAATGGGAAGTATTTCATAGATTGAAATATTCTAATTAGGGATGCATCAAATTTTCGACTACCCGAAAATTATCATCAGAAAAAGAAAAAAACTGAAAATCATTCATCCAGAAGAGAAAAACTGTTAAATGTATTAGTTAAAAAAGAGGTGTTCCGCGTGCTGATTTCACTTTGCTTCCAGTCACTGTGTGGTATGAAGAGACTTTTACACTGGACATGGAAAGTACTGCACTGTGGAACCCATTCATGTCAATAGCTTGTGCCATGCAGGGGAGGTTGCAATGGTCAAAGCAATGATCAGAGTTCAAAATAGCTCAATATTTTGCAAATACTCAGCAGAAAACCAAAGACTGTCTAAATGAATCGCTGAAAGGATATTTGGTAACACTTTAAAATAATGGTATAATAATTCATGTTATTTAATGTATTGAAGAAATGAATGAATGCATGAACAAACAATTAGTAATACATTTATTAATGTTTTTATTCTTCTTTGTAATGTTAGTTAATGTTATTTAAGTTAAATAACGTTTGCCCTTTGTTAACTCACAACGCATTTACTAATGTTAACAAGCACAACTTTGGATTTTAATAATGCATTACTAAATGTTGAACTATGATTATTAAATGCTTTACAAGATTATTTAAATTTAGTTAATGTTAATGTAAACACATAAACTAACATTAACTAATGGACTATTATTTTTAAAGTGTCATATTATTTTAGTTATATATTTTTTTCTATTACCTGATATTTAGTATACTTGTTGCAGTACTGTGCTATCGTGGCAAGGCTAGTATAAAAAAAATGTTCAATAAAATGTGATTATGGGGCGGCACAGTGGCTCAGTGGCACCTCACAGCAAGAAGGTCACTTGTTTAAGTCCCAGCTGGGCCAGTTGGTGTTTCTGTGTGGAGTTTGCATGTTCTCCCTGTGTCCACGTAGGTTTTCTCCAGGGGATCTATTTCCCCCACAGTCCAAAGACATGCACTTTAGATTAATTGGATTAATTAAATTGGCAGTAGTGAATGAGTGTGTGTGAATAAGTGTGTATGGGTGTTTCCCAGTACTGGGTTGCAGCTGGAATGGCATGCTGGAATAGTTGGTGGTAAATTCCGCTGTGGTGACCTCTGAAATAGAGACTAAGCCAAAGGAAAATGAATGAATAATAAAAAAGTGGTTATTTTATTGGCTTATTTTTTTTAATCAGTACATTTGAGTTTACTTACAGTTATTGAGTTAAGTGTAAAAAAACTCTTTCAAAAAATAAAACTTACTCAAAAAAAAGTTTCTTATGCTCCTGAACGATGATCAAAAATACATCAGAGCAGCATTTTTGTAAATATTAATTAAGCATGCACTGTGTTCAGCCAATATTTGTTTGCCTTGATATTTCCATGTATATTAAGTTGTAAGCTTTCCAATATGCTAATAAGACACTTGAAATTAACTTCTTTTGTTCTTCATCCTTAAAAGGCAGATGCAAATGTAGACGGTGAAACACTAAATTTGAGCTTACACAAGATTCAAAATGAACTTCGAGCTTAGCTATGTATGAAAAACCAGACATTTAATACACACCGGGTTAGATTAGTCAGACTCTGTGTGAGGGAGAAACCGAAAAGACACCCAGTCTTCTTTCCACTAAAGATGAAGGATCCGTTTCATCATTCGCACACAGCGTTGCAAAATAATCCACAGCAGGTTCCCTCAACTGCCCTCTCCATTAGCATGTCTAAGACCAGAGACAATAAATATGATATAAACCCATGTAGCACCAGATTAATCCTGCGGCACCAGGGCGCCCCTCCAACAGTGCTCTTTTTAAGCTGTCCCAAAAAAAAGTGTCACATTCCGAACTGATCTTTTAGCCCAGGAATATTACAGCATCCTCAAGGGGAGTATTTAAAACAGCACATGCTTTTTTGAGAAGCCGCATTTATGTAGATCGCTCTCTCTCTCTCGTTTTGATCATGCAGTAAATACAAATTTGGCAGGTATCACTGGACAGAAATGGCTGCTCAGCTAAGCATTGTAAACATATGCCCTGTATTGGTGTAGATAACCTGCAATGCTGTAAAGCGTTTAATCGGTTACACTCTGAAGACTGTATTAATTGCATGTAGGGGGTTTTAATTGCAGCGCTGAGCACTGAAGCATGGCTTTTCCACCATTTCTGCCTGCATCAGTGTTCGACGCTGACAACTGCCTGTCATTTGGGGTCCCTCTGGGGACAGATGTGATGTTGGAAGACTTTGTGTATCTGTGTATGAGTTTGCGGCGATGTCTACGCTAACCGATAACTCTCCCAGAGGGATTGTGAAGGTGTTGAATACTTAAGCATCTTTGGAGTAAATAAAATTCCATGCGAAATTTTTAGCTTCAACACTTTTTGTTCAGTCTGTTTGAGCGCGTGACACCGCTGACCCGTCACTGGCCGGCCAGCCAGCCTGGCACCTTCACAGATCTGTCTACTGCTATTCCATCAAATACACCATCTGTGATACTTCCAGGATGACAGCAAGACTTATTGATATCTTAACAGATGGCTTTCTATCTATAACTTGGAATAGTTGCAGTAGTTCTGTTTTTTATAGAATATGAAGATGTTTTCGAAGTTATGTGTACCATCTGTGATGTCTAAGGGCTTATGGATATAGCCTCAGTCTGTTTTTATATATATTTGATTAATTTGAGATATATTTTATAGATATTCATAGCTAAATTACAATGAGTGTAAATCCTTCATAATCGTCAGCATTTTGCCTACTTTATACAGGAACGTTACAGTGGAATATACTGCCATCTATTCTAATAATCTATCAATATTATACCAATTTTAATAAAACAATGTTAGAATTATCTAAATGTTATCTTATGAGATGGTTTACCTTGCAGTAGTTAGTTTTATTTTATGCATAACCTAAATTTTTTTTGTTCTTTTGGTAACATCAGAAGAGAAACACTACTAATAATTAATATTATTAATAATATTTTACAATATTTTTAAAGAGTGTTAAAAAAATAACGTTACAGTAAGATTTGGTAATTTTTGGTATTACCACAGTAAGATGTGTGTATTAACATAATCTACATTAGTTAATATGAAAGATACTTTATAAAAACTTTAATAAAAATGTTTATTAATCTTTGTTAACATTTAAAAATACAGATTTTGAATTTAGTAATTTATTAGTACAATTTATTAATGAAAATAAGATCATGTAAAATAACCAACACAGGCTAATTCTGAAAACGTAGCGCTTTATACTGTGCGTTTCTAGAGATTGCGAATTATGTAGCCAGAGCTACATATGGCTGCATTTCGTCTTTAAAACGAACTTTATGGGGTGGTATGACGCCATTCCTTTTCTGCTTTTGCTGACTGCTTACCTGCATCTGGACAGCTTTTCTGCTGTTATCAGTTTGTCCGGTAGCTTGACATGTATGTCTTCGGATTTGAGACAAAGAGCGGAGTTGACCGCTACGTCAGGGTTCGAGTTCCGTGAAGAATTGCAGAAAGCAGATAAGATGAACACAGAAGCCAAAAAACAAAAAAAAAACAAGTAAATAACAGGGCGAGAATGTGATAAAATCTGAAAACATGGTAAAAATCAGGCTTTTCTTTTTCGGGATTGCTTTTCAAAACACTGCGGTTGGGTTTAGGGAAGTGGGTTTTCAGCTCAATTGGTGTTTTTTAACATACTTTTGGTTGGGTTTAGGGAAGGGGTAGGGTGGGAGAATCAGTTGGTTGATCAGTCAGTCAGTAAACAGTGGCCCTGGTGGATTCACGTGAGAATGGCACTTGCGATAAAAAATTTGAGATCTGAAAAAGCACTCACAGCAGCCTCTGGCAGGTTCGCAAAAACTGCAAAAAACGTAGCTCCTGGAACACATTTGGTGCTCTCCAGAAATGTACATAGGGGTACATAATCAGAACGAGCCTGGGTTGGAAATAACACTTCACAACAGTGTGTTTATTAACTAACGTTACCAAATAAAAGGTCTGTTTTTTAATATCTAACTTCAGAAAAGAAATTAAAGTTAAATCCTAAAATTAAGGATTTGTGTATAATTTTGTTGCACCATTTTTATTTTTATAAATAATTTAGCTTAATTTATTTGACCCCTATATCAAAAACCTGGCACCTTTCTTGAATTTAATATATTTATAAATGTGATGTGTTTTCCAGTGACAGCGGCATTATGTGTTTATCAAACCCTGTCCTTAAATCTTTTCCCTGTCATATCACATTAGCATGCGCGTGACACCTCCATTCTATCCTTCTGCAAAACTCCATGCTGTTTCAGTAATGTTGTTTTAACTGCTAATTATTTATCACAGCCCAGGGCACATTCTCTTGGTAGCATTTCCACTTCTTGCTGTTACATTGTCAAGTCATTTTTTAGCATGAAATCCCTTGAGACTGCATGTGTGTGTGTTAGTGTGGTTCAGCAACATCTTATTTTTTTACATCTTAGTTGTCAGATTTTTCCCTGTATATTTTCACATTCATATATATTCGTTTATGTATATTTAAAAAGAAAACTCATACATTTCCCAGGTGTTGCATACCCTTAAGTCAATATTTCAGTCCTTGCATCAGCCCAGGTGAGAAATACAGTCAATACCGCAAGGCAAATAGGGAATTGGTGTCGTTACCTTACTGGTTTGCTTTGATGTCCCTCCAGACTAGTGTCCCAAATTATAGCGACAAGGGATGTGTTTCAGATTTGACCTCCGGAGTTAGTGATATGGCTTCTGCTTGACCTCAGGACAGCAACCTCGTGACCCTTGTGGTCATGCTCCCTATTGGGCCTTGTTCTGTTTTAGCATGCTTGTCGCCTCCAAGCTGTGATTCAGCCTACGCCCTATGACAGAAACTGCAAAAAAAAGCCAGCAGGCAAGCAGACAGGGAGCCAATCGGTAAATTGATCTAAGCCAGCTGCATTGACGTATATTGCATCTTTTGGATTGCATTTGACTTCTGTAATGAGAGTGATAAAAAAAATAGAAAGGGAAAGACTAAGAGTATCGGTGAACCGAAATACAGAGCGATCGTGAAACAAATAGAGTGCAGTTTGTTAGTCACATTAGTAGGGAAGATGCAACCGCCTATCAGCCCTCTGGCTTGATGAATTAGTGGGAAATTTAAGGTGAGCTAAAGGAGAAAGCCCTTCCTGAGTATAAATGCATGTTGTCAGAGCCGACGTGTCACTCTAATCGTGTGTGAAATGCAGGGAGAAAAAAATTGCACAGGAGTGGCGAGGAGGATGAGAAATCAATTAGCCCCGCTGAAGGTTAAAGGTGGCAGTGGTGCACATTCACAGGCGCCTGATAAAGGGCAATAGAATGGAAATAGTCAATAGCCATCAGTCGCAGCCGTGCCTGAACACCTGAAGGCCGATCATCAGTTTCATTTATATTCCATCCTTGATGCCAAAATTTCAATCTTCTTCTATCACACTGCATCCTCTACTAATATGGGAGTTTGTTTCTGCTAAAGGGCTGTTTACCAGGATGTTTACCAGCTGTCTATCCATTCATCTAGTTATCATTACATCTGTTCATTCTTATATCTTATATCATATGTCTATTTTTATATATAATCTTTCATCCATTTATCCTTATGTTTATCATCATATCATATTGAATATTCTATCCATCCATCCATCCATCCATCCATCCATCTATCCAATTATCATTACATCTATCTATTCTTATATCTTATGTTCAATTTATCCATCCATCTTTCCATCATCCTTATATTAATCATCATATCCATCCATCCATCCATCCATCCACCCATCCAACCAGCCATTTAACAGAAACATGCATCCATCCATTCATTCATCCATCTATCCATTCATCCTTCTATCCTTCTTATAATTTTTTATCCATCAATCCAACCTTATATTTTTTCATCCATCCATCTATCCATCTATTGATCCATTCATTCATCTTGTAATTTTTATCCATCCATCCATCCATTCATCCATCCATCCATCCATCCATCTTATCATTTTTCCATCCATCCATTCATCCATCCATCCATCTTTCGTATCATTTTTTCATCCCTCCATCCATCTATCATTTTTTTCATTCGTCCATCCATCCATATATTTTTTCATCCATCCATCCATCCATCCATCCATCCATCCATCCATCCATCCATCCATCCATCCATCCATCCATCCATCCTTTTTATAATTTTTTCATTTATCCACCATTATTTAATTCATTACCATTATTTCATCCATCCTTCTCTTCATCCATTTATCCATCCATCCATTTTTTTATCATTTTTCATCTATCCATCTATCCATCCATACATCCATACATTTTTCTTATAATTTTTCATCCCTACATCTATCCATCCATTATGAGACTGTCTGACATGATTCAAAAAGTATCCTATTTCAAAAAAATAGCATGTTAGGATTTGCAAAACTAGCTAAATGTAGGTTAATTTCATTTAGGTTAATTTCTAGGAGACCTGTTTCTTTACTTTTATAACAGGTTTATAACATGACTGAAACAAAAAATAGCTAGGTCTGGATGGAACTGTTTAAGGCTCCGTGATGTTGTTGGCTAAAAAGATGGCTGGAGGGCAGATAAGACCAGCAGATTAGCATCCATCACGAACATCCATTGATCAAACTCACACTAAGGGCAAGAACCAAGCAACCGCGGCAGAAAAAAAGCCAACAAGGTCTCATCAAAGAGATTGAGAGAGAGAAAGTGAGCGAGATGGAAGAATGGATCTGCCGAGAGATAGATGAGATGAAGCTATTGGCCACCCAGAGATGCTCTCGGGAGTTTAAGAGGTCCTCGTTTATATCCAGACCCTCATTAGTGGACAGAAAATGTACATTAGACCAAAGAGGCCAGATTACTAATATATAAATGTATATTTGCTCTCAGTACTCCTGCACATCCCCCAGGAGATAAGGGCTCTTCAGTACTGCATCACATGTGCTATCATGTGCTTTAAAGTATCTCTGCGGGCACATAGGAGAAAAGACTTCCATATTAATTAAGCTCTTTATATCCATCTCTTTCTGCTCTAAAAGACCAACACCGAAACATCTGCCTTTAAACACAATATGC
Source organism: Danio rerio (assembly GCF_052040795.2). Classification (NCBI taxonomy): domain Eukaryota; kingdom Metazoa; phylum Chordata; class Actinopteri; order Cypriniformes; family Danionidae; genus Danio; species Danio rerio. The sequence continues at coordinate 35,104,273 of NC_141030.1, read as the reverse complement.
ATTTGGTTATATAGCCCCACTTGAGTTTTTAAAAGCCCTGAATTTATAATTTAAGTGATGTGATACTTACATATTTAGTTAGCTAGGTAGTTTAAACATACTACATAAACTGCAAAACCAAAAACACAAAAACTTTATTTTAATATAATTTATGTTTTTATGTCATACTTCTCAAGTAATTGTGTTTTTATTTAGATCTTCATTCAGTTTTTTTTTTTTATTTTAGTATAATTGAGATTCTATTGTAGTTTTATTTTTTAAAAATGATTCATTGGATTTATTAAATGTTTTGAAGGTAAGTGGTTGCAAACTATTTATATGGTCTGAATTTTAACAAACTTCAATTTAGTAATGTTCGAATCAATTTGTTTACTTAAATTCAGCCCATATAAATCATTTGCAATTCTTTGTAAATCTAACAAATGTTTTTTTTTTTTTTTTTTTTTAATGTTTTTTTTTTTTTTGGTGTAGTTTAGTTGTAGAGTAGATTTTTTTTGTACATTTCAGTTCAGTTTTATTAATATTAGTTTTTATATTTAATTTTATTAGACATTTTACCAACTTCAATTTTGTATGTTTCATTTTATTATTTAATATTTGATTTCAGGTACCTAGAAGGTTTTAGGCTTTTACTTCATACTGGAAAACAAGGCATAAAATATTTTCACTGCAGTAAAGTAACACAACAGTGCTGGTCAATAGTGTTAAGGATCCATGTGCAGCTTATTTATAAGATTAGTCAGACAGGCAATAGTCAAAACAGGAGTAAACAAATGCACACAGATAATCAAGAATCGTGGTCACAAATAGACGAATGGTCAATACAGACAGCAAGGCATCAAAACGAAAAATATGGCTAGGCTGGACAAGACAAGAGAACGGTTCGCAATGTAACAAAACAACAACATTCAGAAAATTCTGTGTGTTTGTGTGCTGTATATATGGTCCATGCAATCATTCTTTAAGCAGCTCCCAGCTGTGTGTGTAATCAAAAAAGAACTGGAACAGGTGTGAGTTTGTGGTGCATGACAGGATTTGTAGTTCTTTTGGTTACAGGATTGTAGTCCGGGTGATAGTGAAAGTTCTCCAGGCATCTATCAGGGTTAGATCGCTGGTGATCGTGACAGAAGTGCTGTTTGCATAACCTGACACTAACAGCCACTGGTACCAGAATATGGTACCATGTCTAGTATCAGCTATGACAGCTTTACAGCATGCCACCAGCATACAAACACACACACAGTTCACCACCTTGGGAGACTCAAGTTTAGACTAAACAACCTGTCAGACTGTATGACTCAATGACAGTCTTTGCTTGAAGGAGGTATTCAGGTATCCTAGAAGCTCTTATAGACTCTATATGGTCTTGATTTGTTCTCTGCGGCTATACAGCTTCATATCTGTTTTTTCTTCTCTCTTCCAGTTCCTCCTCAGATTGTAGTGCGTCCGCGGGATCAGATCTCTGCCCAGGGCCGCACTGTCACCTTTCTCTGCGGAACGAAGGGAAATCCCCCTCCTGCTGTTTTCTGGCAGAAAGAAGGCAGTCAGGTAAGAGGCAACACTGCACACATGCACAGAACAAACAGCCATCAAAACACATCAGTGCACAGCAGCCGAAAACGACCTTAAAGGTACAGTTCACCCACAAATTTAAAATGTATCATCGCTCACTGTTTTAAACTTATTTGAGTTGCTTTGTTCTGTTTAACACAGAAGAAGATATTTTGAAGACTGCCTAAAACACAAAGTCATTAACTTCCATAGTGGTTGTGTTTTGGATGTCTATGGTTGTTAGTCACTACCATTTTCCAGCATTCTACAAAATATCTTCTTTTATGTTCAACGTCAAAAAGAGAAACTCATATTGGTTTGTACATCTTAGAGGGTGAGTAAAAGGTAAGTAAATTGGTTGAATTCACCTTTTAAACTCTTGCATAGTGAACAAGTTTATTAGTGAGAAGCAGCTTTTTCAATCGAAAAGTAGCATTGATTTTAAAAGAACCGAGCGTCTTTAACTGGTTTTGATCAACTAATTTTTATTACAAATGTGAATCTAAAATCATTATTAGAACATTAAATATGTTATTTTTCATGTTTACATTAGCCTTAAATAATATTTGGACACTTAAGCCACATTGTTGCATTAAAATGTATAAAGAAACAAGGCACCAACAAAATTTTCATGCATTGTTCTGTTTTCTTAGGTTGTAAATGTGAAGACAAATGTATTTGAAATGGACTCTTTTTTATGTGAACAAACAGAGAATTGCAAACAGCTTCAACTATATATTATTTTGTAAACTGCTGTTTTTTCATGTTCACTTAGAATTTCCCCTTTAAAATATTACTTGAATTCTCGAGTTTGGCTCAAAATTGATTCCAACTTGTAAAAGAGTGTATATTGGCTGGATTTGTGTTTATTAATCTAGTCACTAGTAGCAACTCTGCATTCACTATTGGAAATACTGTACCTGGAACTGTCATCAGCACTGATAAACCATGCTAAATTGGACATTTTGACGATGTGGAAAATCTATATATGCGACATCAAAGAAATTTTGGACACTTAACCCTGATCTGATACTACGAATGTCAAATTGAATTTAATTTATTTAATTGCTTGGTCTAAACTATTTTTATCCTGTGATTCCTAATGTGCTCATAATGGGGTGGGGCATTGGCAATATTTATTTACGGAGTAATATGGCTTCTCAAAGGATAATTCACCCAGAAATTAAAATTATATACCATTTTCTCACCCTAAAGTGGTTCCAAACCTTTTTTTTTTTTTGCCCTTCTGTTGAACAGCAAGATGTTTCGGAGAATATTGGGGAAAAAAACAGCCATTGACTTCCATTGTAGGAAGATTACAATGTAAGTTAATGGATACCAGTTTACAACATTCTACAAAGTATCGTTCTTTTATGTTCAACAGAAAACAGCAAAAAAAATAGGTTTTGAACAGAGGGAGAGTAAGTAAATGACTGAATTTTCATTTCTGGCTTAACTGTTCTATTAACTAATCTCAAGGTGGTTAAAAATCATCTGCTGGCCAGTGCAAAAGTGCAAAATCCCATCATGCATTTTTCTGAAGTGTGATCAGAGTGTTCAAATACGTTCTGAGAACACTCAATATGTATTAGAGCACACTGTAACTTTCTGAGTGACACTTCTAAGACTTCTAGGACTAGAACTCAAATGGGTGGGAAATCTGATGGATTTATTTTTCATTATCCAGCTGATCTCACCTGGAGAATAAGTACCCCGAGAAGTGCTTCTGCTCAGAAAGCAAAATGCGTGGCTGTCTGTCTTTGAGTTGTATGTATTGTCACTTGTAATCATATGTTTACTGGCAGGATATTGTCTGCATTTGATAGGAGACACAGCTGATGATGCGTAACTGGCACAACCTTATGCTTTGTTGTGTGTTTTTATGAAATGTGTATGCTGGTGAATTTTCTGAAATCTACTGCCAGTGTCATGGAATGATAAAGTAATATTGTATTACATATATATATATATATATATATATATATACCTTTACCGGCCACTTTATTAGGTACATCTGTCCTACTGCTTGTTAATGCATATTTCAAAGCAGCCACTCACATGGCAGCAACTCAATGCAATTAGGTATGTAGACATGGTCAAGACAATCTGGCATGGCATGGTTGTTGGTGCCAGACAGGCTGGTTGGAGTATTTCAGAAACTGCTGATCTACTGGGATTTTCACGCACAACCATCTCTAGGGTATTTAGACAATAGTCCGAAAAAGAGAGAATATCAAGTGAGCGGCAGTTCAGTGTACGCAAATGCCTTGTTGATGCGAGGTCAGAAGAGAATGGCTGGTTTGAGCTGATAGAAAGGCAACAGTAACTCAAATAACTACTCGTTACAACCGAGGTATGCAGAAGAGCATCTCTGAATGCACAACACATCCAACCTTGAGGCACAGCCTACCTGAGTATTGTTGCTGACCATGTCCTTCCCTTTATGACCACTGTGTACCTATCTTCTGGTGGCTACTTCCAGCAAGATAACGCGCCATATCATAAAGCACGAATCATCTCAGACTGGTTCCTTGAACATGACAATAAGTTCACTGTACTCAAATGGCCTCCACAGTCACCAGAGCTCAATCCAATTGAGCACCTTTGGGATGTGGTGGAACGGGAGATTCGCACCATGGATGTGCAGCCGACAAATCTGCCGCAACTGCATGATGCTATCATGTCAGTATGGACCAAAATCTCTGAGGAATATTTCCAGTACCTCGTTGAATCTATGCAACAAAGGAATGTTTCAGTTCTGAAGACAAGAGCAGGTCCAACCCGGTACTACTAAGGTGTACCTAATAAAGTGGCCAGTGAGTGTACATATACAGTTGTAAGCAAGTATTATTTTTTTTTTTTCAAATATATTCCAAAGTACTTTTTTCAACATGTTTTTAAACATAATTAAACAACTTTTTTTGTCTTTGCTGGGATGACTGGACATAATGGTTTACTAGTTATTTTGAAAAATAATAAGAAGAATAATGATAATGTATTTTTTTATAGCGCCTTTAAAATTTAATTCTCAAAGCGGTTTAAACAAAAAAAAATTTACAGATAGAAAAAAAATTGATCATAACAGTAAAATTGAACCATTCAATGTAAAATATTCAAAATAGGCGAATAGGCGAGTGTAAAGTAGTGTGTTTTCAAGGATGATTTATTAATTCATTCATTTTCTTGTCGGCTTAGTCCCTTCATTAACCAAGGATGATTTAAACAATCTAAAAGATTCAGCATGTCTAATGTCATAGGAAAGAGAGTTCCAGAGCCTCAGAGCCAGGTTAACTAGTAAAATTAGGTTAATTACGCAAGTCATTGAACAACATGGGGCAGCACGGTGGCGCAGTGGGTAGCACAATCCCCTCATAACAAGGTCGCTTGTTTGGGCCCCGGCTTGGTCAGTTGGAGTTTGCATGTTCTTCCCGTGTTCGTGTGGGATTCCTTCGGTTGCTCCGGTTTCCCCCACAGTCCAAAGACATGCAGGTATAGGTGAATTGGGTAAGCTAAATTTTCCATAGTATATGAGTGTGAAAAAGTGTGTATTTCCCAGTGATGGGTTGCAGCTCGGAGGGTATTCACTGTGTAAAACATGTTGGATAAGTTGGCGGTTCATTCCGCTGAGGCAGCCCCAGATTATTAAAGGGACTAAGCCGAAGAGAAAATTAATAAATGAATATTGTGACTGAATAATGGAGTAATAATGCTGAAACTAATTTTGAATTCAGTAAAATAAATGTTAAATTGTAATAATGTTTCACATTTTGTACACGTTTTTACTGTATTTTTATCAAATAAATCAGCCCTGGTGATCAGAATAGCCTTCTTTTTTAAATATATTGCCTGATACAAATCTTTTGACCGGTTTTGTATATGTATAGATTTACAGTATTTACATTAAAATATTATTTTTTTATGTTCTATCCACTGGATGTTTTAGCTTGTACACCATTTAAATAAATAAATGATTACATAAATGAATGTAACTTTGTTCAAAACAAGAAGAATCACTCCAGGCTTCTTCTTTTTATAAGAGTTTTAAGAGCCAGAGAGACAAAGAGAAAGAAATAGAGCGAATGCCTTCCAGCCACTTTGTGATTCTGGTGACAGGCCATTCACCGGGTTAGAAAGAACTCTGGGATTTCTTAAGGAGCTTGTTCACATTCGTGCGTCTCCTCTTTAGGTCAGGGGAGGATTGAGCGTGTCCCTGGGCCCAGCTAGATAACACTCTCATGTCTCTATTAATAAAGCGCAGCAGCAGAAATGAAGATATAAGCCTCTGGTTGTCCTGTATTTCCTCTCCTCCGTCTCTTCCTCCTCCCTTTCTTCATCCAGCTGAGTGTGTCATAGGCCAGAGGTGATCAAATATCCGCTGTCTGGCAGGTCGTGAACTGCTCTTCGCTTAATCTCCCGTCTATTCTTTGTTTTTCTGTGTGTGTATATGTGGCCGATCTTTGAGGTCAGTAGATATAGAGCAGAACTGAGGATGAGGGTGAGTCTGGAGGGCTTGGGGGTCACCGGATTATCCCGAAAAATGAAACACGCTGCCAACTGGAAACAATAGGGCAGCTGTCAGTGTTGCAAGAGGAAGACTCCTTAAAGATCCTTCGGCCTTGTGTTTTTTGTGTGTATGTGTGTGTGTATTTGGCGTTCTTCCTCTTAAACAGCAGCTGAGATAACGCAGCTATTGTGTAGATGTGAATCACAGCGGTCAGCTAAATTTATGCCTTGAATGCATAGTGGCGTTCTATTAATGTAAATGCAAATCAGCCGGTTCATCTGGGCTCTTAAATTTTGAAAAGCGATTGTGAGGAGTCATACATTTTATCAGCAGACTTGATTATCTCATATCCTTTTTTAAATATGTTTATAATTTGGATAAACAGTCAGGAACAGTGATGAAACAAATGAAACGATGAAGCGATATGCCACAAGTGGCTGCATTTAATTGTAACTGCACAATGTGCCAAGAGTGTTAAATGTGGTAAAATGTAAGTAAAGTATTTGAAAGTATTCTTTTTTGGTAAGTACAATGATTTGTTGGCATATACAGTTGAAGTTAAATTAAATTCTTTTTTATTTTCTCCCAATTTCTGTTTAAATGAGAAAATATTAAAAAGAAACAAATTTTTAAACATAATAATAGTTTTAAAAACTCATTTCTAATAACTGATTTCTCTTATCTTTACCATAATGACAGTACATAATGTTTTACTAGATATTTCTCAGAATACTAGTATTGAGTGACATTTAAAAGCTGGGTTAACCAGGTTAAATAGGCAAGTTAGGGTTATTAGGCAAGTCATTGTATAACAATGGTTTGTTCTGTAGACTATCGAAAATAAAATATAGTATAGTAGCTAATCGGGCTAATAATATTGACCTTAAAATCTTTTCTAAAAAAATTAAAAACTGCTTTTTGTCTAGTCAAAATAAAACAAATAAGACTTTCTCCTGAAGAAAAAAAAAATATTATAGGAAATACTGTAAAAATTTCTTCTAAATTTCACTTGATAAATAGTTGAAAAAGAATTAATATTGCACAGGAGGGTAAATCATTTTGCCCTCAACTGTATATAATAAATGAAAAACCCATTTATTTAATAACTAATTTATTTTGTGTCTGCCAATTCACTAGTTATTTTGGAAGATACTAGTATTCAGTTTAAAGTGAGATTTAAAGGCTTAATTTTAGGTTAATTAAGATAAAGATATTTTACTTAGGCAATAGAGATAGTAGTGGTTTGTCTTATAGCTAATCAAATATATTTAATTCTTAAAATAAATTTACATCAAGTCAAGTCAAGTCGAGCTTTATTTTCATTTCGCTACTTGCGTGGACATACAGGAATGAAATGTTATGTCTCGCAGGACAACGGTGCTACAACTGAAGTCAGAATTGTTAGCCCCCCTTTGATTTTTTTATATTTTCCATACAATGTTTAACAGTATAAACATTGTATGTCTAATAATATTTTTCTTCTGGAAATTTTATTTGTTTTATTTCGGCTAAAATAAAAGCAGTTTTTATTAAAAAAAAAAAAAACATTTTAGGGACAAAATTATTAGCCCCTTTAAGCTATTATTTTTTCAATAGTCTACAGAACAAACCATCATTATACAATAACTTGCCTAACTACCCTAACCTAGTTAACCTAATTACCCAAGTTAAGCCTTTAAATGTCACTTTAAGCTGTATAGAAGTGTCTTGAAAAATATCTAGTCAGATATAATTTACTGTCATCATGACAAAAATAAAATAAATCAGTTATTAGAAATGAGTTATTAAAACTTTTATGTTTAGAAATGTGCTGAAAAAAATCTTCCTTCAGTTTAACAGAAATTGCGGAAAAAAATTAACAGGGCTAATAATTTAGGGGGGCTAATAATTCTGACTTCAACGATACATAAATTAATCATAAATGCAAACACAACACTGGACATAAGAGCTATTTAAAAAAAATAACTTATGCATAACTAACATATACTATAAGATACTTTACTATACACAAGATAGGCTATACAAGTACTTTTGCATGAGACTGAACAATGTTGTGCAGGATATTGTGCAAAAGGGGTACTGAAGGTGAATATTGTGCAAAAGAGGTATTTAAGGTTAAAGCAAGCAGTGCAACATGATTGTATACTAAACATCGTTTTCATTATTAAGTTCTTATAAGATGTTTAATAATAATAAGAGTTTAGTTAAAGTGTAATAAAGTGTAATAGTTGAATTAAATAAATTCTTAAGGGCACTATTAATATTGACCTTAAATAGTGTTTCCAAAATAAATCTGTTATTCCAGCCAAACTAAAAGTATTCAGAATGAATAAACAAATCAGAATAAAAACAAATATAGGAAAAAGTCTTTGCTTTTTAAAAAATCACTTTCGAATAATTTAAAAAAGATTAAAAATATTACAGCAGGGCTTTTATGTCAGCCTTTACTTGTATATGAGAAGTAATGTATCATTTTATTAATACTAATTGCCTTTTCATGCTACATCCATCATTGTAGAGTTACATGATAAGTGCTTTATTCCCTTATTTATCAGGGGTCAAAACAGCGGAAAGAACCGCCAACCATTCCAGCATATGTTATTTGGAGCGGATGTCCTTCCAGCCACAACCCACTACTGGGAAACACCCATATACTCTCGCATTCACACAGACACACATACACTACGGCCAATTTAGTTCCCACGCAAACACAGGAAGAACATGCAAACTCCACACAGAAATGCTAACCACTATGCCACCGTGCTGCCATAAGTGCTTTATCTGATACTCGAATAATTTTCAAGCATAATTAAGAGGCACTAGACTTATTTTTGGGTTAAAAAAAGCATTCTATAGTCAACATGTTCTACAAGTCTGACTGATCCGAAAAGTGTCATTTGTCATGTTTATCTTGTTTTTCTCCTGCCGTTTAACAGGTCCTGCTGTTTCCCAGTCAGCCGCCCTCACAGTCAGGCCGTTTTTCCGTGTCTCTGAGCGGAGAGCTTACCATCACAGATGTGCACAGCGAGGATTCTGGCTACTACATCTGCCAGGCTATCAGTGTGGCGGGCAGCATCTTGACCAAAGCACTGCTGGAGGTGGAAAGCAGTGAGTGAATGCTTTTAAACTGCCTTTCTGACACACACGTTCGCATAGAGCTGCCCTTTCATGCACCCCCACCGGCCCCATCAAACAGCGCCAGTCGACTCACATTGATATTCTAATATCAGTCTAACTACATTAAAGACCCGCAACTGTACATGTAATTGAATTGCTCGTGTGAGGCCTTATCGCGGAGATTTGAGTAATATTTTTGTTTGCGTTTGAACAAATTGCCGCTGCCTTAGCCTTTTCGCTCTAAACCAAACTAAATTAAAAAGTCTTCAAAGCCGGCCCCAAATTAAAATTTCCGCATCGGGCAAATGAGAGAACAGCAGGAAGCGCTGGAGACGTAATCAGAAAGGACGGGGCACAATCGCGCTATGCAAATAACCCCAGGAACATATGCCGTCTCCGTCATGCTCCCCAGTAACAGGATAAACTGTTTATGTGCACTCCACATGTGTGTGTGTGTGTATACCAAACTGCACCGATCGCACCAAATACCTTCACCGACAGTCCAATATTTGTAGGTCTGCAGGCTTATTAGATCAGTTGCATCTCCTAGAAGTGTCTATGCCTGATGACACTGGCATCTTGGCATTATTTGACTGATATTTGACCAATTGCGTATTCCTGGTACATTATGATATGGTCTATGGAAGTCTGGATGTGGGATGTCATTAATTGTGCATTAATTAATTGTTGGTGATATATCCATGAAAACGATTCCCATGATAATAATTTGTCTTCCCATGATAATACTCCCATAATAAAACCTCAAATCTGGAAACTGCCTCTTCAAACTGGTTTTGATAAAGACTGTATGTGGAACATCTGTGCTATAAATCTGGATGAGTGCATTGATTAAATTGCTACAGTAGCACAATACAGTTTTAATAAAGTTTATCAACACAGGTTTACTGACATAAAATAACTCCAAATTCACTACATAACATCAGTCAAGTGTCTCAGACAGCCTATTTATTTATTTAGCCTCACAGATGTGGTTTAAAATCACAGAATGAGGAAATAATATACAGTGGAAGACTTATTAACCTCCCCTTTTAATTATTTTTCTTTTTTTTAATATTTCCCAAATTATGTTTAACAGAGCAAGGACATTTTCACAGTATGTCTGATAATATTTTTTCTTCTGGAGAAAGTCTTATTTGTTTTATTTCAGCTAGAATAAAATCAGTTTTTAATTTTTAAAAAACAACATTATTATTAAATTATTATTGTTATTAAATTATTATTAAAATTATTATCAAAATTATTTGCTCCTTTAAGCTATTTTTTGATAGTCTAAAGAACAAACCATTGTTATACAATAACTTGCCTAATTACCCTAACCTGCCTATTTAACCTAATTAAACCAGTTAAGCATTTAAATGTCACTTTAATCTGTATAGAAGTGTCTTGAAAAATATCTAGTCAAATATTTACTGTCATCATGACAAAGATAAAATAAATCATTTATTAGAAATGGGTTATTAAAACTATTATGTTTAGAAATGTGTTGAAGAAAATCTTCTCTCTTTTAAACAGAAATTGGGGAAAAAATGAACAGGGGGACTAATAATTCAGGAGGGGGGGGTGCAAATAATTCTGACTTCAACTGTATGTAATTATTAATTTTAAAAAATATTCTTGATGAAAAGAGTATTGCAGTATATTTGGGGAAACAAATTAATTTATTTATTAGGCATTTTCATTTTTACCCAGAATAATTTCATGAATTTTGAAAGATTATAATTGAAAATTTTTATTTTCAATATATTGACAATAACATTAAGTTATTGTCTTCATGTTTTATCATGTTTACGTGATTCTATTATCTTTTTACTCATTTCTTAACATTTCTAATGATTATGTGTACTAACAACACCTTATTTTTATTTATGTTTTTATATCTGAAAAACAGAAATTCTCTATGGGTACATATGAATTACTGTAATTGATGTCATTAGAAATCAGAGCATCCATATCACCTACCGCTATATGAAAGGACATACACTGCATGTATGTGGCACAGAGTTGTCTCTCTCTATGCAACTTGCTGCTATGAATTTCACATCATGTAGGAACACAATCAAGGTGTGTTTGAGCGATGCAGCCCTCATCTATTTTTCTGACCTTATGGTCTTTTGCTTTCCTTACCGCAGTGGAGGGAAAATGTCAGAGCTGCACACTGTCTTTCCCAGGTTCATGTTTTGTTCAAATGAGAATGCTAAAGTAACCCAATTGTCAATTATTTATCTATGGGCATTTCTCCCTGCTTAGGTCAATAGACAGTGGGTTTTTCAGCGCTAGTCAAACAAATAATAAATTATTCATGGAAACACAGCCGTGTTAAGCCATCACATTGGTTTATAGAAGGAGATGCAGCTGAACGAGATGAAATGGAAGAGCAAATTGTAGAAGAATGCTGGCCGGTGTAATTATTGTAGAGTGCCGCGTTGAAATACATTATCATGCATTGCACATGCTTTACTGACATGCACTTTTCTGCTGGTAAATATATATAAAATGCAGTAAAATGTCACATTTCCATTCAGTAGGTTCATTCAGTGACATAAGGATGTGACAAAATAGGTATCAGAAATATAATTGCATTTCAATGAAAAATAAAAAAATATATATTAAAAAAATAATGAAATGTACAGTTGAAGTCAGAATTATTAGCCACCCTTTGTTTTTTTCTTTTTTAAATATTTCCTAAATGATCTTTAACAAATTCAGGAAATTTTCACAGTATGTCTGATAATATTTTTTCTTCTAGAGAAAGTCTTATTTGTTTTATTTTGGCTAGAATAAAAGCCGTTTTTAATTTTTTAAAAAACATTTTAAGGTCAAAATCATTAACTATATTTTCTTTCGATAGTCTACAGAACAAACTATCATCATACAATAACTTACCTAATTACCCTAACCTGGCTAGTTAACCTAATTAACCTAGTTAAGCCTTTAAACGTCACTTTAAACTGTGTAGAAGTGTAAAAATATCTAGTCAAATATTATTTACTCTCATCATGGCAAAAAAAAAAAAAAAATCAGTTATTAGAAATGAGTTATTAAAACTATTATGTTTAGAAATGTGTTGAAAAAATCTCTCTGTTAAACAGAAATTGGGGGAAACAATAAACAGGGGGCTAATCCAAATGTACATGTAGTTATTAATTGAAAAATAATTATTTAAGTATTTTTGTGGAATTTAAAAAAATTTATTTAGTATTTTCAAATTTTTTCTAGAATAATTTAGTACGTTAGTGCATCAACACATAGCCCTGAAATGCTCACGGCGAAGCGAGTTCGATTCCTGGCACAAGGTCCGTCCTTTTTCAATCCTTCCCTTATCTCTGTTCCCCTTTCCTTTCTTTAAGTCCCAAATCCCAATTCTATTTTTGTACCCCATGCCCTTAGAGTTTTTTATTTTGGCCTTGACGGTAAAACACGAATGCAGTTATGAATGTATTAAAACGTGCTTGTTTGTTGTAAAAATTCTTAATAATGACAAAAAATACTTATTTGTGCATCTCCTTAATTCCATGTGCAGCCATGCTGCCGATGTAGCTGGTGTATTCTGGGAAATTTTTTTACCCCTTGGTTTCGAGTGTGGTCCTGAAAAATTTTCATTTCAAGGGCTCCCTAGCCTTTCCCCTTAGCCCTACACCTTTAAGATAAAGAGAATTGGGACACGCCTACCCCTTCACGTGAACCTGCAAATTGAGGGGTAGGGGAAGGGCTAAGGGGTAGAATTGGGATTGGGCCTAAATCTCCACTGTCTTTACAAAAAAATTATTGAATTAAAATTATTTCTCAAAAAATATATATAATTAAATTATAACACTATTTAAATAAAATAGATAAATACATAAATACTGTCACTTTTGATCAATATAATGCATCCTTGCTAAATTAAATTATGTAAAGTACTAGCTTATAACTTGCTTATAGTTTTTATAAAATGTATATTTCTTTATCAATTTATATATATATATATATATATATATATATATATATATATATATATATATATATATATATATATATAATGTCAAAGTTTTCTGTATTGCCATTAATTAAAAATCTCCCACATCCAGCATTTGAATGGAGCATAGCAAAAGTCGAAACACCACTAAAGCTATAAAGATTTCATTAAAAAAACACTTCACAGTCATCTCAGACAAGTTAGTGTATTTAATAACATACAGCTTCTTAACAGATCCATCTTTTCCAGCTATTGACCTATAAATGTTGTATGAAGATCCTAAATGCATGGAATAATTGTATTCGAACACAGTACAGAGCCCGCTAAAATGTGTTGCAATGCATTTGGCTCATTTCCACTGTGCAATATCATTACACATGCATTTCAAAAAGGGTTTACAGCAGCACTACGACTAAATCAAATAACATCCGGAGGCTTGTGTCATTGATCTAATTAACATCAGATGAATTACTGATCCGTTCTTTTTTGGTGGGGTGTAATTTGGAAAGAGTGCCAAACAAATGGCCAGTGAAGCTATTTTTGTGATCTAGTCTAGTGTTTTCCAACCCTGTTTCTGAAGGCACACCAACAGCACACATTTTCAACCTCATCCTAATCAAACAAACCTGAATCAACTCATCAGAACATCATAAGAGACTCCAAAACCTGAAATAAATGGGTCAGATATGGGAGACATCCTAAATATGTAGTGTTGGTGTGCCTCCAGGAACAGGGTTGGGAAACACTGATCTAGTCTACTAAAAGAAATCAGCCAAGGGGACTTAAAATATGTTTTTTTTTTAATTATTAATTGAGTTTATTCACGTTATACCACATCAAGAAATTGTATTTCATCATGTTTCACTCAGAATCTCAGCTAGCATAACAACTCATAACAAGAGTGTGATTTTTAACCATCTCTTAAGTGTCATTGCGTCAAGATGGTTAATATGTTGATTACAGTACATGTAAATTTGGCTCTTGTGTCCTACGCCTCTCTCATTCTCTTCACCCCAGCTCCATCTGACCGGATCCCTCCCATCATCCGCCAAGGCCCGGCCAACCAGACGCTAGCTCCGGGCACCACGGCCCAATTGCAGTGCCACGTGATGGGCAACCCTCTTCCGAGCATCCAATGGGAGCGCGACGGACAACGAATCCTGGGCATCGACGAGCGCATTAGCCTAATGGAAAACGGCACTTTGCAAATCACAGCCCTGCAGGTACTTCAGTCAAGATAGTATTTAAGTAGTGCACATGAGAGTCTGTTTTACAGCTTTTACTCTCCCAAATGCTAATGCTGGAGGGTATTAACATATGGTTATTTCAAATCAAGCCCTCTTCAGTGTCAAAATGCCTCTCTTTACTGACAGACGCCATATGCTATCGTAGGATATTCTCTACGAATGGATTTCCAGACACACTGGCGTGATGTTTAGACACTGTAAAATGTCATTACTGCTATCCGATCAATGGCGAGGGCATAAAATGCGCAATCGAGTTTACAGCAAACAGGCAGGCTTAATTAGCGGATCGATTTTAATACTTGCTCTGTGGACGGTTTCGGGGTGACCCAGCCGCTCATGCAAGAGTTGCGCACAGCGATAAAACCCGGTAATTATGATAGTAATGGGAGAATGTGTGATGTCGTTAGTGTTAGCGCATGCTGGACTAATGAAATCCATTCCTCAAGGCCTCAAGGGTGTATGTGTGTGTGTAGCGATTGCAGGTTTCACCTGAGGTCGTGGCACCGCGGTGAACAGACCTGATGTGTTAATTGATTGTGCCCAGGAATGATTAACAATCGCTCATGCCTTAATTAAAAGCTCATTCTGGGGAGGCTAGCAGTCTTTACGTGCTACTCTCAGCGTGTCTGCTCTCTTCTCTATATTGTTTGAAATGAGTAGTTCACCCAAAAACGATCAATTAAGTCCTAAATTACTCAGTCTGGTGTTGTTCTAATGCCATATGCACTGTTTAAATGTAAAAGGAGAAATTATAAAGCAAGTTCTTACAATAGCAGAATAGAAAGTCTGCCTTAAATCAAGTATTTTAGATGTTAGTATCAATATTTTTAAATTAACTGTAAACTGGTGCAGGGGTTTCCAAACTTTTCAGCCCGCGATCCCCAAAATAACAATGCTAATGACTTGCAACCCCCAATATCTTCTAAGGTGTTTATAAATATACAAACTTGGCATCCAACAGCACACACACACACACACACACACACACCAATAGGTCCAAGTCTATTCTTTGTTTAATTTTGGAGAACGTCAGTTTGAGACCTTCCTCTATATTCACTCATGGCCTTTATTTTTAATGCATGTGAGTGTTGTAAAAGTATAACCTGATGCCATAAAATCAGTCTGCTGCATCTGACTTTAATATAACGTTATCACCCTGGAGCTTGCAATCCAATGAAAAAAATAAGTAAATAAATGTAAATCTGATGGCTTTTTACATTTACATTTACATTTAGTCATTTAGCAGACGCTTGTATATTGATGTTGTTTGTTTTGTAAATGCAAGTAACTTTTATATTCAATAGGTTATGGATAAAATATGGTAATTCTAATGGTTTAATAAAATAAATTAGATTTTTGGAAATCATCAAGCGACCTAAAGCTATATTTTTTTTTCGATAGTCACTGTACTGTATATAAAAGGATTTAAAAGTGGAAATGTCTTACTGCAGCCAATATGGATGCAAAAACAAAACTGATATTCACCTCTGAATGGTACATTTATTGTTTTTTACGTCATGTTACTATTAATCTTGATTTGTGAGATGTCTTATGTTGCTCAGGTATTTTTTATTTTAAAAGCCAAAATAAATTGTGTGGGTCAAAATTATCGGTCCTTCTTTTATGCCAAAAATCATTAGGAAATTAAGTAAAGATCATGTTCCATGAAGGTATTATGCACACTTCCTGTAAAAACAATGAATTTTTTTTCTAATCTTTGAAATTTGTCTATGAAATCTACTAAAAAAGCTTCACTGTCATCTAATGCCAAAGAAAATGTGTGAATTTAAGTAGCAGTCTTGTTTTTACCAGTGAGGATTTATGCTTTTGTGTTGCGTTTCTGTTTGTTTGGCGCTTTAAACCTAGCATGCTTTGTTCAGATGGACATCTTTGGCATTGTCCGCTCTGGTCTGATGCCTCCGTTGGCCCTCTTTAGTCCACGATTACCCCGGCATGATGGGAGAGCACGAGGGGGCATGGAGACTGGGGTTTGCACAGATGGTAGCGTGTGAGCGTGTGTGAGAAGGAGAGAGAAAGAGCGAGCACTGTGAAAAGGTGCCATTATACCGGGAGAATGGCCAGAAACTGCCTGCTCTCCGCTGTGCCAAGGGAACAAGGCAGAGAGAAATGTGAAATAGAATGAGTGTGTGTGGTAGTCGGAGGGAAACTAATAGCCTGGAATGGTTAATCCCAAAATTTGGTCATTGTTTATTCACTCCCACATCACCCCAAACCCGTATGGCTTTTTCTTCGCTTAAAACTAAAGGGGAAAATATTGTGGGCTGCTATATTTAGTGAAAGTGAATGAGGATGGGCTCTCAAGCTTCAGAATAACAAACACATTATTAAACACTTCTTAATACCTTTTAATGGATATAGTGTTTACAGTCATGGGATTTATTCGAGGAACAGACTAGTGTTATTTTAGTGTTTTTTATACACTGAAATAGTGTCAATACAATTTTAAATGAGCTTATTATCTGATTCATATCAAGCTATTCTTTTAAAGCAAGTATTTTCAGGGAAACTGTTGATTTGGTTTCCATATAAAAAATGTTGAATGCTATTAATTGTGAACTGATTTAAAGGATGAATCAAATTTATTTTATATTCTTCATCTGCTAAGCTGCTTTGACAGCATATACATTGTAAAAGAGTCAAGGACTGGGTGGGGGAAGAATAAGGACTCAATCACAGGGACAAAAACATGGATTTATTAATACAAATAAAACAAACAGATAACAAAAACTACCCCAAGGGGGAAAACAAAACTAAGACATAAAAACAAACTTGACTGGGCTGGCAGGGAAGAGCGACAACGACTAGACGTGACTTGATACTGGAAAGAAAGACAACAAACTTGTACAGGATTGCAGACAAGAGGGAGCTATATGGAGAAATAATTGGCAACAAACAGGTGAACATAATAAACTAATAATAGGATAACAAGGAGGGTGGGACTAGACAATAAATGGGAGAGCACATCTTACAAAGAGACGACACAAGCCATGTGCTCACGAGAAAACAGGACTCGAACACAGCCATTGAGAGAACCCATTAACCTTGTGTTCACATGAAACAAAACACCATAGCACGTGGCCACAATGTAAACTTGAAGCCACACAATACCAACACAAACAGAATGCAAGACACAAGCACATGATAAATAAAACACTTACTGTGCACTCACACATGTACTGATCCCAGCACCAACCAAAACCAAAACTAACTAGACTGGAGCACTTAGAACGGAAACACCATGCTGCAAACAAAAAAATAAACACACCAGAAAATGAGCGCGTATCTTGGGCACAGCAAAAGTGTTCACACAATAACAAAGACAGACAATGATGGGAAATATGAGTGCTCAGCCCCAGAAAACTAAAGCCGAGCACAACATACTAGATAAGAGAGGACTAGTGTTTGGACTCTGCCACCAAAACAACAATTAACCGAAGTGGCAAAATCCTGACAAAAAGCACTTTAGGAAAAAGGAAGAAGACTTGAAAAATGAATCATTTTGTGGACTGGCAACAGAACTGATTCATTTAGAAGATCTGACTCAAAGATTCAATTTTGATTTTGAGTCATTAAAAGAAAATGACTCTGTAAGCTAAAAAAGTTCATGTGTAATTATTTTAATTTGTTCATCATTATAAACACTTTGATAGAACTTCTGAAAAAAGTCCTACTTTTAATAAATATTTGCACTAATTTGGTAATTTATTGTTCTTAAAACTTTAAAGACTTGTTTTGCATATTGTAATTTCAAAAATACACTGATGTCATACAGGTTTAAAATGTCATCAGAGTCATTTTAAATTATTTCCATATCACAAAAACATTGAATGCTATGAACTGTGAATTGTTTTTACAGGACAACTTAATTACTTTTCAAACAAATCAGTTTTATTATCTATTTTTCATCTGTTAAGCTGCTTTGACAGCATCTATATTGTAAAAGCACTTTAGGAAAAAGATGGAAGTCTTGACAAATGAATCATTTTGTGGACTCGCAACAGAACTGATTCATTTAGAAGATCTGACTTAAGAGTCAATTTTGAATCAGAATGACTTTGTTGTCAAATTAAAATGACCCAGTGAACTAAAAAAATGTGATGAGTGAAGGTTAATGAGTCATAATTTTCAATTGTTTATCATTATAAACACTTTGATAGAACTTTGGTAGAAAAATCCCACTTTTATTATATATTTGTACTACTTTTGGCATTCAATTGTTCTTCTTGAAACTTTAAAGACTCGTTTTCCATTTATTGTAATTGCATAGGAAAGAAGCAACCAGCATTCTTCAAAATATCTTCTTTTGTTCTCCACAGAAAGCTAAAATACTCTTTAAATTTTAAGGTTTATAATGACATCAGAGTAAATATCTGATCCAAACGTTTCATTCTGTCTTAAAAAATAAGATCGAATGCAATTTCCAAACATTTACCTCCCTATTTCCTTTACCGCTCATACATTTTTAAGTGCGTGTTTAGCACTGAGCCCAGCGCTGCCATCCGTGATTAATCAGTGGTTGCCCGCCTGTTTACCTCTCTGAGCTCCACCAATCACCAGCCGACACCGACAGAGCTCCAACCAATGAGCTTATCCGCTCAAAAGAGGAAGAGGTCACAGAGAAAAGTGTTTCTACACCTTCTGTTTGCTCCTCTCCACCTCCCAGGAGAGATTCATAAGTGACCAAAATAACACACACTGCTCTTCTGCCCGAGGACATAAAGCTACGCAGGTTGAGTTTCAAACAATCTACTAATGCTGCTGTTTACATCAGCCGCTAACACATGCATTATGCCGGTCTCCACATGAAAATGAAGTTAGAGACAAAAAAGACACAAGCAAGCAGACAGTAATTTGAGGTCATGGTTGCATGTGTGTGTATGTGTGTGTGTGTGAATCAGCAATGAGTCAAATCCTCAGACGTGTCATTGGTGCCCCTGAGCTGTCAGCACTATTAGATCGCTGTCACAGAAAGAGAGAAGGAGAAAAGCTTTACTACATCTCTCACTGTCGTAAGCAATTTCTGCCTGACTTCTCCCCTCGGCCCCTGTGGTAAAAATTTAATGCCCCTCGCCCTCCCCACCCCTCGCCAATTTGTCTTTGAAATTTCCCTTTTTCTTTTTCCGCACATTCAGTTCGCCCAAGCTAACTCGCATGTTAGATACAAATATCTTAAACTGAGCTGACAGATGAAAATTTCTGCCGGCTTCCTACAACGGAAGGGTTTTAAGATTCACAGAGACACTGCATGAAAACAATCTCAAACTCTGATGGATTCATCTGATTAAACTGTTCAGCATGGTTTGCTTTTTAAATTGTTTTACGGATTAGAGTGTTGCGTGTTGATTTCTATCTGGGGTTATTTGCATATACTGCTGTTCAAAAAGTTTTGATTTCATTTTTTAAAGAAATTGATTCTCTCTTTTTTTATTGCACAGTGATGGAAATTGTAAAACCATGATATGTAGAGTTATTGTAATATATTTTTGATATATACAGTTGAAGTCAGAGTTATTAACCACCCTGAATTATTAGCCCCTGTTTATTTTTTCCCCAATTTTTGTTTAACGGAGAGAGGATTTTTTCAACACATTTATAAACACAATAGTTTTAATAACTCATCTGTAATAACTGATTTATTTTATCTTTGCCATGATGACAGTAAATAATATTTGACTAGATATTTTTCAAGACACTTCTATACAGCTTAAAGTGACATTTAAAGGCTTAACTAGGTTAATTACGTTAACTAGGCAGGTTAGGGTAATTAAAAAAAATTAAGAACTGCTTTTATTCTAGCCGAAAAAAAATAAAATAAAAATAAGACTTTCTCCAGAAGTAAATATTTTTAGACATACTGTGAAAATTTCCTTGCTCTGTTAAACATAATTTGGAAAATATTTTAAAAAGAAAAAAAAATTCAAAGGGCTATTAATACTGACTTCAACTGTGTGTGTGTGTGTGTGTGTGTGTGTGTGTGTGTGTGTGTGTGTGTGTGTGTGTGTGTGTGTGTGTGTGTGTGTGTGTGTGTGTGTGTGTGTGTGTGTGTGTGTGTGTGTGTGTGGGAGAGTGGCAGTTTTTGCTAATTAAACATTTCCAATGGCCATATCTTCAATTCATAATTTCAGTTTGTGCAACTGTAGGGTAATAGAAACGGAGCGACTAGAGACCTGCACTAAAAGTCTTTAGTCTTGATGGTAAAGTAAACTAAGAGTTCATTAAGTTAGAATTAGATAGAAGTCAAATTGAATAGATTATTAATGGATTTTCATCGTTTGAAGATGTGATGGATTTGTAAGTGGTTTCTATGGAAGCTTGTTTCTGCCTCGGAAAGATAGCAATTCTCTGAATTATTCGACTTTAACAATTCTAAACAAAAAATCTGAATCGCAATATAAATCTTAAAGGTCAGACTCCAGGATCTGTAGGTTTACTGTATTAGTGCTGGGCAGATTAATCACAAGCAAAATATAAGTCTGACATTATATATGTGTGTGTATTATATATATTTGTTTTGTATATGTGATACACACATACATAGAAACTAAACAATACAAAACAATTTTGTTTCATATATATGTTTACATTTATGTTTAATCTAAATATAAATCAACATTTTCTTTAAACAAACAAAATTCAATTCTTTTGAAACAGAGAATTAAGCAGATGAACACAACACACAGCACATACAGTATTGTACAAAACACATTTTTATTGATGTTGTACAATGTTGTTCACCCTCCTCCTTCACATACAGTATGTCTCTACTCCTCTACTTTGTTCTTTTTCTTCCTCGTTCATACTGTTATTTTTTCTTGGCCGCCTCCTCCTTCTCCTTTTCTTCACCACCTCCTCCTCCTCCTCCTTTTCAATGTCATTCATTTGATCTTTCTCCTCAATGTGATTCTCCACCTCCTCACTTTCCTTTCCTTCTATCTCCTCCACTTCTTCCACCTTGCAGTTTTTTCTTGGCCGCCTCCTCCTTCTCCTTTTCTTCACCTCCTCCTCCTCCTCCTCCTTTTCAATGTCATTCATTTGCTCTTTCTCCTCAATGTGATTCTCCACCTCCTCACTTTCCTTTCCTTCCATCTCCTCCACTTCTTCCACCTTGCAGTTTTTTCTTGGCCGCCTCCTCCTTCTCCTTTTCTTCACCTCCTCCTCCTCCTCCTCCTCCTTTTCAATGTCATTCATTTGCTCTTTCTCCTCAATGTGATTCTCTACTTCCTCACTTTCCTTTCCTTCCATCTCCTCCACTTTTTCCAACATGCAGTTTTTTCTTGGCCGCCTCCTCCTTCTCCTTTTCTTCAGCTTCTCCTCCTCCTCCTCCTCCTTTTCAATGTATTTTATTTTCTCCTCATTGTTCTCCTCCTGAGCTTTCATCTTGTCCTCCTCCTCCTCCTTTATTTGCTCAAACAGAAACTTTGCCGCAGATAGCCTTCTGGCGATAAGTTTCCTTCTCCAGAACTCCTTCTCTGACAGGCGGGTGCTGGTATCTTTTCTTTTCTTTTTCTCCACCACCACCTTCTCCTCTTTCATCACCTCCTTCTCCTCTTTCATCACCTCCTCCTCCTTCTCCACTACCTCTTCCTTCTGCATTATCTCTTTCTCTTGCTCCTTTTTCTCCACCAACTTCTCCTCCTCCATTTTCCTTCTCCAGAACTCCTCCTCTGACAGTCGGGTGCTGGTATCTTTCTTTCTTTTCTTTTTCTCCACCACCACCTTCTCCTCTTTCATCACCTCCTCCTCCTCTTTAATCACCTCCTCCTCCTTCCCCACCACCTCTTCCTTCTGCATTATCTCTTTCTCTTCTTCCTTTTTCTCCACCACCTTCTCCTCTTTCATCACCTCCTCCTTCTCCACCTCTTCCTTCTGCGTTATCTCTTTCTCTTCTTCCTTTTTCTCCACCACCTTCTCCTCCTCTCTTAGTTGGGTGCTGGTATCTTTCTTTATTTGTTTATTTGTCTCCACCATCTCCACCACCACCACCATCACCACCACCTTCTTCTTTTTCATCATCTGCTCCTTCTTCTCCACCACAATCTCATTCTGCATTATCTCCTTCCCTTCTTCTTTTTTCTCCACCACCTTCTCCTCCCCACTTTTCTCCTCCTCCTCCTCATTTGTCTTTTCTTGCTTTGTGTTATCTTTCTCTTTGTCCACCACCTCCTCCTCTTCCATCACCTCCTCTTTCTTCTCCACCACCTCCTCCTGCATTATCTCCTTCACTTCTTCCTCTTCCACAATCATCTTTTCATAGATCTCATGTTCAGAATCTGTTAAGACAAATGATTGCAGTTTGCACATAGTACAAAGTCATTTTCAAGGAGATGTTAAACTCCAGATAAAGGGGAGTAAAAATACAGTTTATTAATGACATTATACACTAGAAAATATTGAGATGCAAAAACCCTCATTTACCATCAGATGAGGAAAGTGTGAACGGCTCATTACGAGGACAGAAGCAGAACCATCGTAGAGCAGCTCTGATGAAAGAAGCAACCTTGGTCTTTTTTCTCTTCTTTCTCTTTTCTTTCACTTTCTCCTTCTCATCTGTTAAAAGAGAAATGATTGCACATCTTTACACACTTGTTTACAGTAATTTGAGAGAAATTTAAAATGAAAATTCACCAAAAACAAAAACCCCAATATATAAACATTTTAAAAAGTTATTGTAGCTAAACCAAGGTTACCACAAGTTTACCATGGATTTGCTACACTTTTGTATTTTATTATTATTTATTGTATTTGACTATAATATTTTATTATTTTCATGTTATATAAAACTGCTTACACAAATGATCAATGCACCAAACGATATAAAAACTACATGTTCAGTGCACTTTTCAGAAAACTGAATACTGGGTTATATTGCACAGCTAGAGTTTTTCAGCCAACAGTAAATTTTAGATGAAAGCTTTCTGTGATTATTTAACATTTTATAAGGTTGCTTTTACAGCATAAACATCATTATGTAATTAAATTACAATCAGTTAAATTAACCCAAGTATTCATTTAGTTGTTCAAGCATAAAACGAGACAATAGTCTATTGTATGGAACCGCTAGCACCATCAGTACCAGCAGGCTAGCGCAGAAACTCCATTTAAAATACTGAGCTAAAATAAATATTCATGTTTATTTTAAATGTCATTTAATGCAGTGATTCTTGTCCGGTCTGAGACCCACTTTATATCAAATATATATTAGTCAGTGAAGATCACATATTTTTAAAGAAAACAGATCTTAAATGTGATGATTTTGTAATGGAAAGCAGTTCACCGAAAGCCATCGGGGCTGTCGGTTGAAAATGAAAAGTCTGTGTGCATATCTCATTTTACTAAAGGATTTTAGACTAAAGTTGTATCAGAAAAGCTGAAAATGAAATACATTATCATTTTACCCAAAATGTTGCATTAAGATGCACGTGAATGCAATGATAGCCAGCAGTTTAACCAGCTGTCTATTATCCTGTACAAACATTATTTTTAATAGTAAGTATATTATTATGTCAGGAAAACACTGGATATTGGATAGCACAATGTAAATATGACTCACTGTTAGTGCCATTTCTTGGCCTTTCTTTGAGCTGCTTCACTTTTTTCTGGCTCTGGGAGATCTTGCAGGCTTTGGGAACTTCGTCTTCCTCCATTTTAGCAGCTGATGTTGTGGGGAGATCAGAATTCTGTTCAACCATCATATAACTCAGTGCAGGGTTTCAGTCTTTCACCTGTAACCACTCAAAAACTTGGGGTTTGCTAGCTGGAATAGGATGAGGATTTCGGTCTTGCACCGTGAATCACTCAAACGGAAGATGTTCAATCGCTGAGACAGTCTCAAAACACTCGGAACGCAAGTTTTTTAACACTTAACAGCCAAAAGCACACCTGTACTACTCCACTTCAACAAACCCACAAGATATTCTCCGATGATGCAGGGCTTCAAGTACACTTTTGGAATGCGTTCTATTCTCAGAACATGTCACTATGGTAACAAGACATAAGACTAAGAAATGTTTTCTTTTAAACTCAAATGACTGCAAATGTGCAAATGACATAAAATAAATGAAAAAAATAGCTAAATAAATTGATCTAAGGGACAAAAGCTGTCTTAAATAGATAATCAGTTAGAAATTGCTGTAACTGTAGACAAAGAAGCACAACAAATGAAACCTGTGAGGTTTTTGTGAAACTCAAACCACAAAACTGACATATATTGACTGAAATAATATCTAATAAATTAATTTAAAGTATTGTGCTTCAATGTGATCCATCCAGCAAGACATGCTGCAAATATACATGCCATTCCATAAGAAATAAATAATATAGTCATTAGTGTAGGAGTGCAACATCAACTCGCAGGAAAACAAAAATCAAAACTAAATGTAAATAATTACCTTTGAACAGAAAATATAGTTTAACAAATGAAAATCAAGAAAATAATTCAGAATCAGGCAGTAAGAGGCAGAACAAATGTGTGCAAAGCGCAGGCAACATATATTCAAAATGTGAATCAAAAATAGTTGAGTTGGTAACACTGAGTGATCAAAAAATGAAATACAAAATAACTTCATTTACTAAAGTATAGCCAGAATGTTTTTTTTAAACTGCAGATAATGCTAAACATGCTAAACTTTTAGGAATAGTGTATTATTGTAATAATTTTTATATCCTTTTACATAATCTTCCATTTACAATTAAATTATTTACATAAGAAAGTGTGAGTGGACAACAAAGTTTATAAATAGGCATGAAACATAAGGGTTTATAACAGAAGCGCATTAGAATAAGAGTTATACTCAATTTGGACCAAATGCAAACAATATATATTTTTGCATTTTTTTTGTGTAGTTTTCTTCATAATAAATATACTTTTAACAATGTTAAACTTGTAATTAATGCATGTTGAAAAAAATCTACACACCTATTCAATTCAATTCAGCTTTATTTGTATAGCGCTTTTACAATGTAGATTGTGTCAAAGCAGCTTCACATAAATGGTCATAGTAACTGGATCAGATGCAAACTAGAGTTTTCTTGTTTTGACTCATTAAAATATGTGGTAAAGAAATAACTACATGTGTTCCTTTTTCAATTTCATTGGTCCAACCAGGCCATTAACCAAAAACCATTAGTGTTTAGACATGTATGATCTAAAATTTCATTCATAATGGTCTTAAAATGATCTTAAAAAGTCTTAAATTTGACTTGATGAAACCTGCAGAAACGCTGAAATAATGAGGGCTTTTGTTATGGTGCAGACAGAGAAAGGTAACTTTTTACTACAATAAAATCACATTAAATACATTTCCTTATTGAAATCATTATTTATTTGAAATGAATTCAAATCAAAAGAGCTAGTCAAAGCTGTTAAGTATTGCCAAAGTATTGCAGAATACATAAACAATGAGTACAATCTTAAAGTGATTATGTAATACATATATAGAATATATATTACCTACACACACTTAGTTTTAATAAGTACGCAAATAAGAAAAACTGATATGATTATTAAAAGATAATGGGAAAAAACTATTAAGAATAATAAATAAAAATACAATACACAATGGTTTATTTATTCAGATGGTTTGTAGTAATACCACCCATATATATGTGTTTGTGTGTGTGTGTGTGTGTGTGTGTGTGTGTGTGTGTGTGTGTGTGTGTGTGTGTGTGTGTGTGTGTGTGTGTGTGTGTGTGTGTGTGTGTGTGTGTGTGTGTGTGTGTGTGTGTATAAATATATATATATAAATAGGGATTAATTGAAATAGCAGGATATTTCTTGTATGTAGAGGTTTTTTCATTAGTCCGATCTGTTTGATTAGATTCTCTCTATGATGCATTAAATTGATCAAATATTGAGCATACACACTCACCGCCACCTTATTAGGTACACTTTACTTGCACCCACTTTTGCCTTCAGAACTGCCTTTATCCTTTGTGGTGTAGATTTCCACAAGGTACTGGAAATATTTCTGTGATATTTTGATCCATATTGACATGATGGCATCACGCAGTTACTGCAGATTTTTCCGCTGCATATCCATGATGCGAATCTCACATTCCAACATATCCCAAAGGTGCTTTATTGGATTGAGATCTGGTGACTGTGGAGGCAAGTTGAGTATAGTGAACTCATTGTCATGTTCAAGAAACCAGATGATTCGCTCTTTATGGCATGGCACGTTATCCTGCTGAAATTAGCCATCAGAAGATGGGTACACTGTGGTCATAAAGGGATGGACATGGTCAGCAACAATGCTTAGGTAGGCTGTAGCATTGACACAATGCTCATTTGGTACTAATGGGCCCAAAGTGTGCCAAGAAAATATCCGCCACACCATTACACCACCACCACCACCAGCCTGAACTGCCTCAAGGCAGGATGGATCCATGCTTGCAAATGTTGTAGACGCCAAATTCTGACCCTACCATCTTAATGTCGCAGCAGAAATCGAGACTAATCAGACCAGGCTACGTGTTTCCAATCTTCTATTGTCCAATTTTGGTTACCCTGTGTGAATTGAAGCCTCAGTTTCCTGTTCTTAGCTGACAGGAGTGGCACCCGGTGTGGTCTTCTGCTGCTGTAGCCCATCTGCCTCAAGGTTGGATATGTTGTGCGTTCAGAGATGACCAGCTCGAACCACTCTGGCCATTCTCCTCTGACCTCTGAATTTAACAAGGCATTTGCGCCCACAGAACTGCAACTCACTAGATATTTAAATTTTTCTGACCATTCTCTGTGAATCCTAGAGATGGTTGTGCATGAAAATCCCAGTAGCGCCAACAACCATGTCATGGTCAAAGTCACTTAAATCACCTTTCTAACTCATTCTGATGCTTGGTTTGAACTGTCTTGACCATGTCTGCATGCCTAAATGCATTGAGTTGCTGCAATGTAATTGGCTGATTAGAAATTTGCTTTAACGAGCAGTTGGACAGGTGTACCTAATAAAGTGGCCGGTAAGTGTATATGCACATTTGTGGAAAAAGTTATATATATGTACATGTCTATGGAAAATATGCTGGATTTATTTTTGTTGATCACCAAAAAAGGTCAAAACATGGTATCATTTTTGTTATTTTATGCAAAAGAAGCTTTAAATCACAAAATGTTATGTTTTTAAATGTGAAAGAAAGATCAAAAATAGTTTATAGAATAAACAAAAGAGACGTTTTACTCAAACACCTTAATATAAATCAGAAAAATACAGAATTTTCAAGATGTCTCTTAATTTATTACTGTAGCATATCCCCTCCTTTATACAATACAGATAAAATATTTCATTTTTCTGCCCATTACAGAACTTATTATCTTGTTTTTGCACTGTTTACACCTCTAAGAAAAAAAAGAGCCAACATATGCAGCTCATTAGGTTTCACAACAGCATATTATTGTCTACCTGTCGCTAACTTCAAATACCAATAGGAAAAAAATAACACTTGACGCAGTATTGCAGTGAAATAATAGGCAATTTTGTGGAATTTGTGCTCATTTGTCAAGATTTCCACGCTGCTCCAAGCGGCCTGAGCCAATGCATTGTGCTTGAGTTTATCCATACAAATGCTGACCCTGAGCCTGCTGTTGCTAGGAGACGGACTCCGGGGCCTACACCTGTGTTGCTTCCAGTCTGAGTGGAGAGACGAGCTGGAGTGGTGTGCTCACAGTAAAAGGTAAAAGAAACACACACACACTCAAAAACACACACACGTAAGCACTTCATCGCCACCTTTATGAGTCTTATCTCTGACAAACTGCATCATATCATCTTCAAGCTGCAATCATCACCGGAGGAAGCCGCTTCCATTGTAAATGTACTCTACTGATATATCTCTCCATTTAACAGATGTCAGCATATGGAGTAGTGCTGATTTTTTTGCTTGAATATTGATTTCTATTATTGTGCACTATAAATCCAGACAAATGCGAAAACAGAGGGTGATTTCTGCAAACAGGATCATCGCTCATATGGAATATGGCATGGTCGATATGTAGCGACGTGCTCAGTATAAGTACAGTATATTTGCACTGTGTTGGATATTGCAGGATATACTGTGTTGTAGGTGCAAACTGTGTTGAAACTTACTGCATGACAATTAAAAAAGCAAGGTCTGTATGGATCTGAGTATTAGGAATTCAGTTGTTATAATTTTAAATAATGCTAATTGGATCATGTACTTTGTTTTTGCATGCTATATATTGTAAAAATAGCCATGGTTTTTATAGTTACTTGGATTAAAAAGAAAAAAAAACGTTTTATTTTAGTTAGTTGCTAAATAATTGTCATTTAGTTGAACTTGCAATAAAATACCTGCAACTAAAATGAAAATAAATGCTGTACAGATTATACACGTTTATATATGGAAAAAATCTACAGCGAGTGACAGTTCAAAACGACCAATACCACCATGTGGGGCACAGCCGCAGGACAAAGGGATTAGGAAAATGTGTTTAGGTGTAACAGCAGTTTGAGAAAATGCCACCAGGGGACACAAAGGAACGGGATGCAAGAATATACAGTAGCTGTAAATACCCTGCTACTTGTAAATAAAGATGAAATAACGAAACAAAGCATTATAATTCCTTCATAAATCATTAAAAACTTGTTAACAAGCTTTATTATCATTTTAAACTGTTTAAGTGCAATACTGATTCATTTTAAAAATGAAAACAAAATGAATAAAAGGCAACTAAAATGAAAGTACAAACATAAATAAATAAATAAATAAATAAATAAATAAATAAATAAATAAATAAATAATGGGCGAGGCAGTGGCGCAGAAGGTAGTGCTGTCGCCTCACAGCAAGAAGGTCGCTGGTTCGAACCTCTGCTCAGTTGGCGTTTCTGTGTGGAGTTTGCGTGTTCTCCCTGCCTTCGCGTGGGTGTCCCCCACAGTCCAAAGACATGCGGTACAGGTGAATTGGGTAGGCTAAATTTTCCGTAGTGTATGAGTGTGTGTGTGTGGATGTTTCCCAGAGATGGGTTGCGGCTGGAAGGGCATCCGCTGCGTAAAAATGTGCTGGATAAGTTGGCGGTTCATTCCGCTGTGGCGACCCCGGATTAATAAGTGTGACCAAAAAAATAAATAATCAGTCTCTAGCCTAAATTTCATTTACATTTTAAAATACAATAAATACAGTATATAGCACTTGAAAAACTATCAATTTCACTTGATTTATCGTTTTTATTTAAGTGTTTAAATAAAACATGATTTTTTTTTTTCTTAAACTGCTAATGACATTTCATACAATTTGTTTATATAAATGTCATTTAGTGCCTTCTTTAGCATATTATAGCAAAATGTCATATTTTCAGATGTCTTTATATTCTTTTCTAGACAACAAAATGCCAGTGAATTTACTTCAGAAGAGTTAAGAATTTAATATTTGGTCACAACAAATACAAACATCTGTTATTCCGACAAACATGGTTTATTTTCTAAAAAAAAAAAAAAAAAAAGAAGGCTATGATAATACTTGATAATGATAATGATAATACTTTTATTTGCAATTTATAAAAACTGTTATCACATATTAAAACCCATAGATAATAAATTAAATAAATCCATAGAATCTGAGAAAAATCTATAATAATATAATCTAATAATATAATATAATCTAATATAATATAATATATTATAATATAATATAATATAACATAACATAACATAACATAACATAATATAATATAACATAACATAACATAACATAACATAACATAACATAACAACATAACATAATATAATATAATATAACATAACATAACATAACATAACATAACATAACATAATATAATATAATATAATATAATATAATATTATATAATATAATATAATATAATATAATAAATATTATAAATATAAGATAATATAATATATTATAATATAATATAATATAATAAAACAACATAACATAATATAACAACATAACATATAATATAATAATATAATATTCATTCATTAATTTTCCTTCGGCTTTAGTTTCTGATTTATCCGAGATTGCCACAGCGGAATGTAATATAATTTAATACAATACAGTACAATACATTACAATATAATACAAAGCAATGCAATATAAGCAAAATTGCTAAAGCTAAAAATGTGAATAATAAAACTGAAATCAAATCCTAATGTTCTCTTCACAGAGAGTGGTGGTCTATCAGCATCTCCGGTATCAGAGCCCTATCAACTGCCCGGTCCTCCTCAGAAACCTGTCGTAACGGATGTAACCCGTAACAGTGTCACCCTCACCTGGCAACCCAACGCACACGAAGGCGGCGCCGCCGTCACCTCTTACATCATCGAGGCCTTCAGGTCAGTAAACTACACAGCAAACATCTCCGTTCTGCTCCATTCCTGTTTGTTTTCCCCCCGCTCCTAGATAACATTGTCTTTCGCCTGAGGCTTCAGCTGGAGTCCATTCTTCATTTTTTATTAATCCAGTGTCACTGTCTTAGCGTGGCTGCTCGGCCGTGATAGACGGGGGTAATATTTGGCCCGTCCCTGACCTCGTCCTGCTTGCTCTATTGCTCCTCACAGTCATGCGAGGGCAAATATATCCTTACATCCGGCCCCATGCAAGAATCACTCCCTCAGGCACCAAGCTACTGCCAGAGATCCAAATTAATAGCAAGTGTATTGGTGTTCTGCAATTGAATTACAGACATAGGCTGGAGAACTCTGTCTTATTTGGAGGGGATGTATTTTTCATGAATTATTAAATTATTCTACACTCTAGGTTTTCTTGGTAAATTTGTTTTACGTGACTATTTTACACAGTATATTTGACTGGCTTTGCAACTGTGCGTACTTATAAATGTTCTATGTTTTTATTGGCTAATCTGTGCATGCCAGTGTAGCTCAGTGTAGTTTCTTATGCTTGGGTGCAATTCATTTGTGATTATTTTTTAATAGAGGTCCTATGAATGAGTTATGTGTTATACATATTACATCAACATAAATTCCATCACAAAGAAATATCATGATAAATATATTTATTAATAATAAAACTTTATTTATTAATTCATTAGAAAAACATCTTCTATTTTTTATTGTCTCTATTTTTAATACATCAGATTTTAACCCACCAGTTCTACTGCTTCCAACCTGTTCTGAGCTGGGATTGAACCAGTCCCGAATCGAACACTTGGGAGCTCGTTCAGGATGGGAGTGAGGTTTAGGGGGGTGAGTGTAAAAGAGGCTAGCTAGCGAAGTGCTATGCAGGTAAAACCTCATTCCTCTGACCTCAAAAGGTGCTCTAGAGACAGATGCTAGAGGCTATGGTCTTTAGCCTTCTTGATAGAGTAACCATATCCAATGCAAAATATCGCCGGTTGAATCCCAGCTCAGACCAGGTTGGGGTAGGACCAGTGGGTTACACAAACAAATTAAGGAATGCAGCAAATTATTAAAAAATAATGTGTTAAGGAAAAGTTTTCAATATTACTTTAACTTCTGTTTTAATGACTGTCTCAGTGCTTAAATGAATACATTTAGATAATGTATTAGTATATATATTATTGTATTATAAATTAATGTATTATATATTATTATTATTATTATTATTATTATTATTATTATTATTATTATTATTATTATTATTGAATATTACAAATTACTTTCTATTTAGTAGTTGAAAAATGTAAAATAATTGATCAATTATCATTTATAATGATAAATAAGCAATATCACATAAGTAGCAGTGCGATGTGGCTGTATATCAGCACTGGTGGGAGGTGTGCGTTGCCTTAGAGTCCCACCAGTGTAAAAGTAACTCAAGGTCATACGATTGGCCAACGCAAAATACATACATTCCTAATATGTGAGTCCCATCTCATACTTCACACTATACAATTACTATGGTATAAATACAGCACTACAATATACAAAAGAGAGAGATCGATTTAGAAAGTCGCTTACCAGTTTTATAATGATTTGATCAGCTGTAGTTTAAAATTACGCTGGGTTTTTCCTCCTCTAAGGGCTTATTATGCGAATTATCTTGTGGATGGCGCTGTATCTTTGAAATTAAATACTTAAAATAGGCTCTATTCTTATAAATAAACTGCATAGTTGCAATCTAAACAGCTACATTCTCAAAAGTACATTATGTTTTCTAAAAGCAGCAATATTTGTCAGCTGTAGTGAGTTTATTGATCTGCTGTCACTCTATGTTGGCGGAGTAATACAAAAGGGTGAGGAGGCTGTAGGAGTTCTGATATTGCAGAATATCGAACTGGTATCAGCCAATCAGATTCGAGAACCAGACAGAACTGTTGAATAAATTATAATAAATTGAATAGAATTGAAATAGTAAGATATTTCAGGTATAAATAGGTTTTTTTCATCAGTCCGATCATATGTGGTCATCAACATTTTGAGTTTTTTTTTTTGTTGTTGTTGGCTTTGTTTTCACATTTTCAGCTCTTTGAGATATCAGATTGCTTTCATGGTGTAAACACCCATTGAAGTGACTGCATTTAGCCTAGCTTTACTAACTTAACATACTCAATATAGAACTTAGAAAGAGCAATAAAACAAGGTATACATATTTTGTTGCATTGTATCAAAGCACAATATAAATGGTCACGAAAGATCCACTATTACTATCATCGATTAGAAACAGGGCTGTAAATAAATACTAGTATAAAAGTTATAAGAGGATGCATAATAAGGGAATCATCCTAATTGGATGACCTACACATCAAGAATAAAAAATAAATAAATAAAAAGAAACGTCAAGTGTTTTGGGTTTGTTCATGGAAAGTAAGCTTGAGAAATGCACTTGCTCTTGAGTATGATATGCTAATGAATTCAGATCTAGTCCACACAGACTCTTCTTTAAGCTATTGTAAGCTGGCTGAAATGGGGCTACCTCTAATTACAGAAGCAAGGTCCTGCAGTCTTTAGAGGGAGGACAGACAGCAAACAGGCTATTCAGCAATGGACACACACACACGTGCACGCACACACACACATACGCACACAAACACTAGCATTGGTATTGGTATTGGTAGTTTACAGGCACTCTCCATAGGCGTAATGTATTTTATACAGTTGAAACTGCTTATTATATTGCCCTACCCCTAAACCCAACCCTCACAGGAAACCTGTGGCAAAATTTGAATGTGAAAAGCCCCCATTAAGTC
Organism: Danio rerio; assembly: GCF_052040795.2. Lineage (NCBI taxonomy): Eukaryota > Metazoa > Chordata > Actinopteri > Cypriniformes > Danionidae > Danio > Danio rerio. The sequence goes on along the minus strand of NC_141030.1, from coordinate 35,070,718 downwards.
AGCATTTTGAATTACAAGGACACAAGCCATGTCATCCTAAACCACCGCAATAGAGTACAACTAGGTCATACCATGTCACTATACCAAAACACTGTCCTTGTAAACCACCAAAACCAGTACACACACACATTTTCAGTCTTTCTGTATGTCATGCACACACACTAGGTCTCTCTCCTCTCCCTTGCCCCCCTGGGTAACAGTTAGCATGGCCCCACATCCCTAAAATTGATTCTTTATAGAGTGCTGTGGGGCTGAAAGAGGGAGGGGGGAGGTTGCTATAAAATTTCCTCCCCTGAGGTGCTGCGAAGGAACTGCGGATGAAGAGGATTGAGGCTTTTGCTTTTAGAAAAGGTTAACTTTACGGCCCACTTTTTGATTTTATGCACGTTTATGCGAATATGTGTGTGCATTCAATAGCCCAGTTGGCGTTTTGCTGGAGAAAAGGGATTTGTGTCACACCTCTCAGCCTTTCCCTGTTTCCTCCATCCCAGCTGATGGCAAAGTGACCTTGGATTTATCGCTGCTATCGGCGGCCGCTGAAGGAATATTTACGACGTTCCCAGCATTTATGGCTTGGCCTAATTGTGCAGGTCGGTCTTTTATTGGCTTTGTGTCTGCGGCAGGAGTTGCCACCGGGGGAAAATAAACCTTGAACGCGGCGCACGTGACCAATGCTCTAAACAAGGGTGATGGTTAACCACAGACAAGTGAAGAGAAACATCCCCGAGCCTTCTGCCGCAGACAGATGTCCATGTTTAACATGCATTGTTTATTAGAGGGGGATGCATGTTGTTATGAATTTTGCCCACCTGTATGTCACAACTAAGCAGCTCTCTTGGTTGTCATTGAGTCCCATTCATATATCAGCATTTTTTGGATGTTATCTGGATTTTAGGGTGCTTTCACACCTACACTTTTGTTTCGGAACCTGTCTCGTTTGCCAAATTAGAACAGTTCGTTTGGAATATGTGATACCAGCAATCGCGCTCGAATCCACACCAACTTAATCGGTCCGAGATCGCCTGAACGAGGTGGTCTCGGCTTAATTGAAATGAACTCGGGAGCGGATCGATTGTAGTGAGAAAGTGATACGATCCAAGCCCGGCTATATCACAGTGTATCATGGATATGTCATAGGCATGTATACAGCTATATGAAGAGAGAATTATGAGTAGGGCGGGAGGTCCTTTCCTACCGGTAAATGTGCGTTTTATGTAAAAGCCTATAATGCACAAGCTAACTGTTACGTTTGAGATAGTCTTACCTCTGATTTATATTAGGTGACTGTGTCTGTGGGTATCACAATTCAAAATGAAAGCGCAGATTTTCACTTATGATGTCTTTATTGCTCATTATCATAAATTAAAATAAGGACGCATGACAGCTGAGCCGGTCTTACATCTGAAAATAAACCCTGAAACTCTGACCAATGTGAGGAGTGTTTACTCGCATGTGACTTGTTTTTAGCTCTTTTGGTCCGTTTAGAAACTTTGCCGTGTGAAAGCGAACCACACCAAGAACAAAGAGCAACATTGTAACAATTTTAATCCCTGTTTCGAGCAAATTGATTCACAGGTGTGAAAGCATACTTAGGGTGCTTTCACACCTATATTTCGTTTCGGAACCTGTCTCGTTTGCCCAGTTAGCGCGGTTCGTTTGGCATATGTGATACCAGCAATCGCGCTAGGATCCGTGCCAAATCAATCGGTCCGAGATTGCTTGAATGAGGTGGTCTCGGCTCGATTGAAACAAACTCTGGAGCGGATCGATTGCAGTGAGAAAGCAATACGATCTGAGCGCGGTAATATCACAGTGTTTTATGGATATGTAATAGGCATACAGCTATATGAAAAGAGAATTATGAGTATGGCGGGAAGTTTCGGGAGTCTCGCGGATGCCCGCAAACGAGTGATAATCTCCTGGTAATCGTGCATCTCCCTCCCAGTCCTCAAATATGTCGCGCACCCTTCTCACCCCTCCCCACCGCATCTCTCCTCGCTCTTCAGACATGTCGCGCACCTTGTCAAACACCACCAAACCACCACCTCTCCTGACAGCTGAGCGGGACCCTAATATAAACCCTGACACTCTGACCAATGTGAGGAGAGTTTACTCACACGTGCCTTTTTTTAGCTCTTTTGGTCCGATTAGAAACTTTGCAGTGTTTGCACCAAGAGCAAAGAGCAACAATGTTACAATTTTAATCCCTGTTTCGGAACAACTGAATCGATTCACTGGTGTGAAAGCACCATAAGTGAATCATCTGCTGTAGTAAACCGAGATGTCGATCAATAAACATATTGAATGCATCTTATAATACAGTTCATGTACTTAACATGCACTTGCAGTGTACTCACTAGTGCTGGGTGAATGTTCGAAAATACTATCTTAAAGCTGCGCTTGCCATGCACATATTGAAAGGGATCCACAGTTGTTTGATCAGTAGTAAAACTCTTTCGAAAGCCAGAGGGTGCACTCATGTAAAAAGTCTAAACTTGCACGGAGAAAAAAAAAAACAGGAAATCCCCATAGTGTTGTATGATAAACAGAAGATTTTACACCTTTTATTGATTCAATGTGACTAAAAAGGGTTGCACTGACTAGTCGACTTAAATGCTCTGCAGTGATGCTTTTTGATTGGTCAACTAGTCGCGCTGCACAGATCACGCGATTTGACCTAAACTACATGACAATTTTACACACAAAGATAGGTTTACTTGAAACTGCCCTCAGATTGTAATTTTTAAAATGTTATTTTTCTTATATCAACGTCAAAGATTCATGTAAACTTAGGGTGAACTTTAGATCATAAAACAGATGGCAGTTAGGTTGCTCCATGCAAATACCCTGTAGCTGATGATAGCCAGTCACGTTTACGCAACCTTGGAAAAATCATGTGATTGGCTGTTGTCCTCGGCGAACATAGATGCTGTGACACAAAGTACCATGAAGCGCACAGAAACCATGTAGTGCAGAGCTACGAAGGTGTGTGAAACTTTATAGCATGTGTAAACATCATCCCCGGTGAATGTGGTGAAGATGTGCAATTAAATTATCTTTGATTTTGGATGTGATTTTGCATAGCTTGTCCGTGCAGTATGAGTCTGTGGTAAATTCTGCTAGGTTAACTACAACCGGTTTTACTGACAAAATGTGCATGAAAATCACGATTAATTGTCTACCCTTAGTAGTATTTACCTAAATGATGAACTGAGTAATGACAGGGTTAAGTTGGGTTAAGTAACTACATGGGTTAAGTTTGAGTTCTTGAGCAGGTTTAGGTGTCGTAGTTATTATCCAATATCAATCATGAGACATACATGTAAAAAAAGACTGTTAAAAAAGTGCTGCCAATTTTCTTTAACTGTAATTAATTACTCAATGTAGAGATTAATTACTTCAATTAATCCCACATGACTTGCATATTAAATCTTGCTGAAATATTAACCCTAAAGGAAGATTTAAAGTCATTAGTGTGTTTAACATTACCATTCGTACCTTTGGAAAGACATGTTTAGATTCAACATAGGATTCATTGCGTATAAATATTTAGCCAACAATGGCCGTTTTATAAGCTGCATCCAAATTTTGTATGCTTAATAGTAGGGTTTTCTTTTGCAAAACTGAGCAAAAACATAAAATATTTTGTGTAAATTATAACAATAGAATTAATTTTATTCGAATTTTCTTACATTTTATATATTAATAGAATATTAACATCCTTTTTACTGAACTCTTGTAGAAATCAATATCAGCTTTGCACTCAGAAGAATGAAAAAAAACAGCTGTTGTTGCTTGTGTGATATTTGTTATTTGTTATATAGATATTATTAACTATATCATATAGACCAGGGTTGTCCAAACTCGTTCCTAGAGGGCCGGTGTCCTGCATATTTTAGTTCCAACCCCAAATAACACAGTTGAACCAGCTAATTAAGATCTTTCTGGGTATACAAGAAACTTCCTGGCAGGTGTGTTAAAGAAAGTTGGAGCTAAACTGTGCAAAACACTCGCCCTCCAAGACCGAGTTTGGGCACCCTTGATATAGACAAACATCAAACAAGGCATTTTTACTACAATATCTTGAATTCTCGGTGCATAAAACTGCATTTTACAGGCTCCGTCATGAAATAAGTGATGATTTACAAAGCCTAAAAGCTGTATGGATTTGCTCCAATTTAAGTGTGCGTGATTAATATCAGAATTATCATTTTGAAGAGAATTAAATCTGAAACTCCTCTGCACATAATAATCAATGCTTTATATCTAATAAAATCACAGTTTTACATCCGAGCTGTTTATTTATTTAATGCATGCAGTGCATTGGCCGCATTACAGCAAGCCTAGTCTGTGCCATAAATAAATCTAGCACCACATAGATCTTTTTTTTTTTTGTCACGTCATGCACTGTCAAGCCGAAGGGTGCAAGAATAGCATCAGAGAAGAGGCGGTCATTAAGCAGACACATGTAATGACAATCAGAGGAGTGCAGATAAACATCTATGACATTGACTTTGCTGTTAAATCCTCCACTCTAATGCCGTGCCGCAGCTTCAGGACAAATGTAGGACAAAACATTTGCTCTATTGATGTTTTATTCAGAATCAGCCAGTCGAGTTGGGAGTTTTGATGAATTTAGAAGCTGAAATAGATCCATGTGGAATTAGGGATTGATTTAAATATGATTGGGATGGCCACTCAAGACTCAAACATTCATATTTATTAAATAAGTAAATACATTTTACTAAAATGAGCTTATAGTAAAGTGTGACCCTATAATAATTATTACTGTCTTTCTGTTTTTATTTTCAGTCAATCGGCAGGCAGTACGTGGCAGACGGTTGCAGATTTTGTGAAGCTGGAAAAGCACACGGTCACCGGATTGTCTCCGAACACCATTTACCTGTTTATTGTGCGAGCCGTCAATGCATATGGCCTGAGTGACCCAAGCCCAATTTCAGAGCCCGTACGCACACAAGGTCTGTACTCTGGGGGATGATCAATTATATGACCTTTGTTTTTATTACACATGTATAAAAATGTGAAACAAATGATATGTTTAGCTGTTAAGTAGAGATTAGGGATTATGTTAATTATATTATATTAAGTTTATGTGAAAATCAATTGCATTAAGTGTGGATTGGATCGAACCCTGAAAACACAGTTTAGACTAAATTCAGAAGAAAAATATTCTATTGTATCTAATAAATTCTGGTATGTCTTTTAATTTTTTTTTTCAAATGTCAGTTTTATTTTAAGTAATCACAACAAAAAAAAAACTACTGTATTAAAAAAATATTATTATTTTTGTTATTAATAAATATTATTAAATACAATCAAAAGGTTATTTTTGCTTCTTGTTTAAACTACTTATTGAAAATTAGCTGAATTTGTAAAAACTATTCATAAGTTACCTTTGATTTGTTTTAAAGCAACATGAAGATACTCAGCATTTTTTACAGTGTTTATAACTACAATATTTTTCTGCATCTTTTCCCCATGTACAATAATATGTTTACAATGCTTATATTTGTAATTAGTAATAATATCAAAATAATACAACACAAATATCCACATTTTTATTGTAATTAAAATCCATATAACCTAATATGTATAAGAATAAGAAAATTACGTGATATATAGTTACATGTGCGATTTAAAAATAAAGGTTTGATATTAAGAGGAGTTATTTTCCATATTACATATATGAAAGGTGTAGATATGAAATAACATTAAATTGAATATTGAATTTATAAATACAATAACATTTATTGATACATAGTTATTTTATTTTGTATTAATGAGAACTATTTCATTTAACTAATTAATTAAAATGATGAGAATATTTTTTTGAACATTAAATCATGTCACAATGCATAAATTATATACAGTTGAAGTCAGAAATAATAAAAAAATTATAATATTGCTTAAGAGGGCAAATAATATTGACCTTAAAATGGTTTTAAATAAAATCCTTTAAAAACCCTTTATTTTAAATAAAATTTCCTCTAGCTGAAATAAAACAAATAAGACATTCTCCAGAAGAAAAAATATTGTAAGAAATACTGTGAGATTCCTTGCTTTGTTAAACATCATTTGGGAAATGATTTGGGAAATTTCCAGGAGGGCGAATCATTTTGACATCAACTGTATATAATATTTTTTATGTTTGTTTGTATTTGAGATTAAATATGATGCATTATTAACATTTTTAACAGCTTTTATCCCCTCTTATCCCATTATTCCCGCAGATGTGAGTCCCACAGGTCAGGGTGTTGACCATCGTCAGGTGCAGAGGGAGCTGGGAGAAATGTCTGTACAGCTTCACGAACCCGTGCTGTTGACGGCCTCCAGTGTGAAGATCAGCTGGAACGTGAGTCAAATCTGTCCTCCGCATCGGCTCTTCTGATTCCCTTGCACTTCTCGTTATCTCATTCCTTCATTCCTCTGTCCTGTACGCCAGGTGGACCGTCAGTCGCAGTACATCCAGGGTTATCGGCTGCTTTATCGGCCTGTCGGCGGTTCCTGGTCCCAGCAGGAAGTGAAGGGTGCAACAGAGCGTAGCGCCGTCATCGCTAACCTGCTCAAAGGCACCGAGTACGAGATTAAAATACGACCCTACTTTAACGAGTTTCAGGGCCTGGACAGCCGATCGCAGACACTCCGCACGCCAGAGGAGGGTGAGAGAGAGATTTCTGTTTCATTCACTTCAGTTTATTGGTTCAATTCCAGATCATTCAACTCTACTCTGCTTCAATGTGTGTATTATGAAGATGAATCACTTCAATCTGGGAAATCTAATTATGGAGGGATAATGGAGATTAGCTGTTAGAGAAACTGTTTTCTCTGCTCTATTTTTTTTTTTTTTTTTTTGCAAATGATTTAATGTATTTTTAAGAAAGTATCACTGAATTACTCTTCTAATTATATATATACTGTATATATATATATATATATATATATAAATTTTTTTTTCAATTATATTTAATACAAAACGATTTGTTAATTATCTTTATGAAAATTAAATGTACACAGTTTTTATTGGAAGTTATTTTGCTTTTTAAAAATAAATTTAAATATTTTCATATTTTTATTCAATTCAGTTTGAGTCCATGCTGTTCTATTCAGCTGTAAAGAATGCAAACAAAATATATTAAAATGTGTATGTGTGTATTTCAATATGATTATATTTAATTACAAGATTGTTCAATATTTTATTGAGACTTTTAAAAAGGCATTAATTATCTTTATGCAAAATAAATACCCATTTAATTGGAACTAACAGAAATTGATGCAGGCACGAAAAAATGCCAGAACGTAAAACTACATTGCTTTTACAAATATAATATTGTAAATATAATATATGTACTTAAATTAAGTAAAATATTTTTACATATTTTGTATCTATATTGAAGGTAATCAATGTTTTTGCATTACTCGTGATCATGCACACATATATTATAATTTAAATAAACATATTTTTGCATGCACAACATATTACCATAACATATACATGCAGAATATATATTAGTGCCATCAATCAATGAAAAAAAAAAATTAATTGCCTTTTTTTTTCTAATAATCACGATTAATTGCAATTTAAAGGCTGAAACTTCTCATTTTAGCTATTCAAATGTAAATGTAAACTAATGTAAACTGGAGAGAACGAAACTATTTAAATTCAAAATACGATTGCTTAAAAAAAAACGGGGGATATTAAATTCAGGAAGGCTAATAATTCTGACTTCAACTGTTTTTTTATTCAGTTGTTTTATTTTTTTCTTTTGTAAAAAAAAGTCCATTGATCTTTCACTTTCCATTCGTGCAAATCAATTTAACTCCACTCAGATCAGTTCAATTTCAGTTCATTCAACTCGAGCTGACTCCACTTTATGTGAAATAAATATTACTTATATTAATAATATTATTACAAATATTATATAAAAAATCAAATAATGTTCCTTGCTGAGTTGCGGCTTGAAAGGGCATTCACAGCGTAAAACACATGTCAGAGTAGTTGGCGGTTCATTCCGCTGTGGTGACCCAGCCGAAGTCAATTAATAATTTTTTGTATAATTTTGTTTTTTAAAAATCCATGTTACTTAAATAATTTTTGTAATCATAACTATCTTTGTACAAAATAAACATACATAATAATAAACATTTAAATCAACATTAAATAATGCAAGTAAAACAAAATACTTTTACATATAGTCATGCTACTATAAAAACTGTGTAATGAAAAAGTTCTGTCGTTGCTAACCTGCTGAAAATTCGACCCTACTTTAACAAGATGTTACTTTAACACAGACATTTTGCATGCCAGAGCAGGGTGAGAGATACATCTCTGTTGCTCTTTGAGTTTCCATTTGATGCACTTCATTTTAATTCCACTCTAATCGATTCAATTTGAGTTCATTCAACCCGGGCGACTCAGTTCTATTCCGCTGTATGCAATATGAAGATGAATCGCTTCAGTCTTGCAAACAGAATTAAGGAAAGGGTGCTAATGCAGATGCAGCGTTCAGCTTGTGGTTGTAATGGAGTTGTAATTGTGTTGCAGTGCCGAGTGCTCCTCCTCGAGCTGTGAATGTGGCCACAGTGAAGCTCAGTAACAGCTCTAGCATCAGTGTTTCATGGCAGCCTCCACCCACAGACATGCAGAATGGAGTCATTCAGGAGTACAAGGTGACAATTCACATACATGCAACATACAGTCTTACAGCCAACACAATATAACACATAACACATGCCCTGACCAGGTACATTATATATATAATTTTTTAAATTTATTTATTTAGTTTTTATTTAGGTTAACTTAAAAATAAGTAAAACTGATATAAAAATGTATTATAACTATAAATTCATACATGAAAAAATATGGAGCAAATGATAAGTTATGCATATTTTGTTATATATAGACAATTCAATTATCAATGAAATTTAGGCTATTAATATTAGCTGTAATATTTGGCCTGTTTATTTTATATATTTTTAAATTAAATTTAAAAAGAAAATTTAGTTTTTTAAAATTTTGATTTACTTTAAAATAAGACAAAATTAAAGACAAAAATGTAAAAACAAAATAATAACAAAAAATTATAAACTCAATTATATATAAATTAGGAAGCATATTGTGAATATATAAAAATATATAATATTTTAAATAATTGTTATATATATATATATATATATATATATATATATATATATATATATATATATATATATATATATATATATTTATATATATATTTTATATATATATATATATATATATATATATATATATATATATATATATATATATATATATATATACACTCTGTATATGTTATAATTTAAAATTAAAGTGCCTAGCCTATAAAGTACTTTTAATTGGTACTACTAATTAAGTTTAATAATTCAACAGAATAAATGCAGAAAATAATATTAAATATCCCAAAAAAAAGTCAATAAAACTCAAATAAATAAATATCTCAATCAGTTTTAGATGTACAAAATCTTAACTAATTCATTATTCAAAATAAGCTGCAATATATTTTTCTTGTCTTTAGTTGTTTTTTAGGGTGAAATATCATCCACTTTAATGATTTAATGATCAAATGTTTACTTCAGATGTTGTTATTGATGTGATTTCAGGTTTGGTGTCTGGGCAATGATTCTCAGACACGCTACAACATCAATCAGACGGTGGACGGCAGTGTGTTAAGCACTGTACTGAAGGGTCTGCTGCCTGGCGTCCTGTACCAGGTGGAGGTGGCAGCAGTGACCAGTGCAGGAGTGGGCAAACACAGCCAACCCGTATCTGTTCTTATCAGTGAGTGATTAAGCAATAAACCAACTCTGACTTTCTGAAGGAAAGAAATAGAATAGAGGTGTCCAAATACATGATATTGTAAAAATTCCCTTTGTTTAACAGTTAAAGTCTCGCTTTGAGACTAAATTTCTTAATACTTTTCAAAAGGCTGAGGTTTAGTATGGCATTCTGAGTAATATACACACATACATACACTTTGGTTGTGTATGTAATATTTACATAAACAACAACTTTAACAAAAGTAAAACTGTATAGCTATACAATACATTGGTACAGTATATAGACAAACTACATCATAAATATAAAAATAAATGAAGTTAAAAAAGTAATGTTTAAGTGACATAACAACATTCACTAAATTGTACTACTGATCAAATGTTACAATACAAATGTAATATACACCTAGAAATGAAAGTATAAAATATAAAAACATTCTTATTAGTAAGTGCTTGCTAAAACAACAGCCTTACATTTCAGAATAAAAGAATTAAAGACTTGTGGAGCTGAAATACAAAAAAAAGTGTACGTTTTATATCATTGCTTTTTAACATTCCTGCTTTGAGCTTTATGACGAGTTCACACTGCATGATTTTAGTCCTGATTTTGACAGATTTTGAGAAATCGACAAATGCCTGGAATTACAGGCAAATCGGTGCTCAGTTACGCGAGTAATAACCACACAGTGTGAATTATCAAAGATGCAATCTGAGAGAATCGCAGATGAGTCGCCGAAACCTGTGAGATATTTGGCTTGCTAAATATCTGGACCTGTCTGCGATTCAAGTCATGTCATGTGAAATGAGAACTGATTGAAAATAACATTGACGTTTACCTACAGCCAATGAGAGAGCAGCATTTTATTTATTTACTACAATATATACAAAATTACGCTGCACGGGTTCTGACACACACATCATCACGCCACCATATTACTCCTGTGCTTCTACAATTACATTGGCTTCCTATTAAACCACGGATTGATTTTAAGACCTTGATTTTAACTTTCAATCAGTGCATGGGTTAGCACCCAGTTACATCTGTGACCTGGTGACCCTCGCCACCCCAGCCTGCAGTCTTCGTTCTGCATCGGGACTTACCTTGTATCAGCCACGATGTAAACTCAAGACCATGGGTGGGGAGGCTTTCTCATACACTGCAACTAAGCTGTTGAATGCACTTCCCATTAGCATTAGGAATGCTGCCTTTTTAAGAAACTTCTTAAGACTCACCGTTTTAGCATTGCTTTTAACTTAGGATGATCATTTTCTTAACTTTTTATTCTATCTTATAGTTTATATTTTTATTGTTTTATTGCATCTTTTATTGTTGCGCTGTTTTGCTCGCCTTGTATTGCCTGTATTCTGCCTTGTAGCGCTTTGAGTTTAAGAAAAGCACATTGCAAATACAATTTATTATTATTTTATTTATTTTATTTATTTTATTTATTTTATTTTATTTTATTTTTGTAATTTTATTTATTTTTTTATTTTTTATTTTTTTAATTAATTAATTAATTTATTATTTTGAATCTTATAAGATCTGAGAGAATCGCCAATGAGTCGCTGATAACCGGCCATTGCCATCAGCCTTTACCTACAGGCAGTGAGAGAGCACCATCCGCTAGTATGGGTATCTGCAGGCCAGCGGGACGTTGAGGGAGAAGTTAAAAGTGCTTATTTTCAATCTATTTGGAAATGGAAGAAAAAACTAGTGTAAATTTGGCAGGAGCACCCATGTCTGTTTGACCTGTCATCTGAGCAATGCTACAACCAGGTCCAAAAAGAAAAAGACTTGAGAGAAATTTTTAATTCCCCAAATTTTTAAAGTCCAGTTGAGCAAAATAAGTACATTTTCTACCCCACTAAAGGCTTCTTTCTCGGTATGTAGTTAAAAACTAAAAATATAGTACATGACCTCACATTGTCTCCATGTCACTTCTCGCGTGTGTTTGGTTGTGAGATGTAGTTTGCGGACCGAGACGAAGTTGTCAGCGAGTCCTCCAATTGTAAAGTCATGCAGTGTAAACCTCCCGTCGCAGATCCATTTTGCAGTGTAAACACAACACAGACAGAGCAATATTCATGCAGTGTGAAAACATCTGTGACACGACTACTTTAAAAATCATGCAGTCTGAACTCGACATAAATTGTTTAAATCTTTCCAATAGCCTCAGTCCTATTAAAATAGTCTAAGTAACACTTTGAGCTCACTTTCTTTCTATATATAACAACTAATCAGGCTTAAATGTAAAAATAAATCAAATAAAAAGACAAAACGCAACATCACCTGAAAAAAAATCTCAATCGATGAAGCATACACTTCTAAATATTTACATGAAAATATAAAATATATAAAAATGTTCTTATCTGTGAGCGCTTGCCAAAAAAAAGCTGCTGGGACTTTCAAACTGAAAGGATTAGACTCCAAATACAAAGAAATGTGTCAATTCTCTTTGATTGCTTTTTAAAGTCCCGCTATGAGACTAAATTGCTTAAATCTTTCCAATAAGCTGAGTCCTATTAAGACATTCTGTGTGAGTAACACTTTGATCTCTCTCTCTCTCTCTCTCTCTCTCTCTCTGTCTGTTTTTCTCCAGAATTGCCGGCAGAGCAGCCCACAGTCACAGGTGGAGGCAGTGAATCTGAGGAGAATGTAAGTCTGGCGGAGCAGATCACAGACGTGGTGAAGCAGCCTGCCTTCATCGCAGGCATTGGCGGAGCATGCTGGGTAATCCTGATGGGATTCAGCGTGTGGATCTACTGCCGACGCAAGAAGAGAAAAGAACTCAGCCATTACACTGCGTCATTTGCATACACACCGGCAGGTATGCGTGTAGATATTTTAGTTATATGCATTCCATTGCTGGAACTTATATATTTTTATTGTAGTTTATTGAAAAGGCAAAAACTTTATATAAGTTTTTGCTTTGCTTTGCTTTGCTTTGCTTTGCTTTGCTTTGCTATGCTATGCTTTGCTTTGCTTTGCTTGTTTTGTTTATTAAAAGAAGTTTACACTTTTTTGGTGTCTTTGTTACAGCATAGCTATTTATTTTATTTTTTGTGTTTTATTTATTTTATTTTTATTTATTTTATTTTATTAAATTAAGTTTGTTACAGCGTAGCTATTTGTTTTTTTTTTTTAATTTTATTTTATTTTATTTTATTTTATTTTATTTTATTTTATTTTATTTTATTAAAATTTATTGAAGATTATACTTTTTGTGTCCTTTTAACAGTGTAGCTGTTTTTTGTGAAGTTTACACTTTTTTATTTCTTTGTTACAGTGTAGCTATTTTATTTATTTATTCATTTAAAATCCTTTATTTATTTTATTTTTATTTATTTATTTATTTTATTTGTTATATTTATTTTATTTAGTTTTATGTAAATTTTATTTATTTATTTTTTAAATTAAATGAAGGTTAAACTTTTTGTGTCTTTTTTAACAGTCTGGCTATTTTGCTTTGTTTTGTTTTGTTTTTTATTAAATGAAAATTACACTTTTGTTTCTGGGTAGCTATTTTATTTATTTTATTTTCTATGTTTAATTTCATTTTTTATTTATTTTATTTTATTAAATGAAGTTTACACTTTTTGTGTCTGTTACAGCATAGATATTTATTTTTTATTTGATTTAATTTTATTTTATTTTTAAAAAATTAAATGAATGTTACACTTTAATTTTAGCATAATTATTTGTAGTTATTATAGTAAGTACATATAACATGTGTAACAAAACAAGTTTAAATAAAATGAATTAATAACGAGACATTAGAAAATGTTAAAAAAATTTAATAAAGTACATTGTTGTAATGGAATTTCATTTATATTTTCAACTTCATCATTTGATTAAACAGCATAGGTCTACTTTTATTCATCAATCATAAACACATTTATCCATATAGATTTGTACCTGTATTTAATTGCATTTTCATTTTTACAGTTGGTTTTCCACATGGTGAAAGTTCTGGACTTAACGGAAGGTAAACTACACTTTTAGCCCCTCAAGCATTGATTTAAAGCATAAATAAATTGATTTGAGAATAGTCTGTTCTCACGGATATTTTTGGATCTATCTGTAGGCCTGGTATGCTGGGTGCTAACATGGGAAATTATCCATGGCTGGCTGATTCTTGGCCTACTACCAATCTTGTGCACAACGGGAAAGACTCAGTGAACTGCTGTACATCTAAACACGAAACACCGGAGAGATACTATAACGGTAAGACTTGATTTTATAGAGTAACACCACTGACTGTACTGTTTAAAGAGGACTTATTATGCAAAAATCCCTTTTATAAGGGGTTTGACCACAGTTGTGTGGCAACAGTGTGTAAATATTACCCGCTTCTAATGCTAGAAATTATTTATTTCAATTTTTTATGATCACAATTCATAAAAAACATTCTGCAGAAACACTTTGATTGACATTCTCCCTTTGTATGTGTCATGAAAGGGGGGAAAGCCCCACCCCTTAGTGACGATCTCTCCCTCATTAGCTTAAACAGCTCTAAGTGAGAAGCAGCCATCCACCATCAGCGTTTTCTCTTGCTGAAGATAATATCAGCAACTAACAGGATTATAAATGTGGAGTTTTAGGATTCACAAATGAACACTGTAGACTGCATAGTCGCTTCTTTTGAAATTGGTTTGTGGGATAGACTATTTAGAGTGTTCTGGCCTGAATTTGGCTTACTTTATTATACAAACTATGCATCTAATTTGATTTTACTTTAAGGCTTTATGTAAAAACAAACACCTATTTTAAGTCTTGTGAAGAGAGTCTTTTGAACTCTTAAACTGCTGGTTTCAGACTGTTGAATGACTTTTTTTTATTCTGGCATGATTGGTGCGATTATGCCTTTACAGTAGTATGAACTGTTAAAGTGTGGTCAAATGAATATCTACGATTTAAATTATTGTTTAAAATACAAATCAGAGTGAACTTTTTTTACATGCAAAGAGACCCCCCCCCCCCCCCCGATACATCTTGTTTTAATGTCCTTTATGGGGGATCAAGCCTTAATTAGGGGGGTCAATCCCCCCATACCCCCCTGTAATTTGCACTCTGTATATAGATACTACAAGTTTTCTAAAATGTTATGTAAACCATGCACCAATTAACACACATTTCTACTGAAAAAAGGTAAACTCTGGATGAAATCAGGTTCAGAATTCTTGTTTAATGTTCATCTCATTTTAGAGTCACATGTTTAAAAATTAAATGCAGCCATGCATACCTCCAGCTACATAATTCGCAGTCTCCAGAAACGTCCACGGTACTACGTTTTCAGAATGAGCCTGTGTTGGTTTTTATATAGAATTTGGGAGAATCTCATTTTATCACTCCAAAATTCAGAAAATGCTGTTAACCATGGGAAAAAGGGATGTTATTTTTTATCAGTCAAATCACATTTGAACAAATCCCTACAGTATGTGAAAATCTTTAGGATACAAGTATGAAATACTAAATACGTTGTGCAGTTTTGGTGTATGTATTATTATATCTGATATTGTAATTCTTTAAATGATTTTAATATAGCTTAGGCTATTTTATCTGACACTGTTGTGTTGAGCCTACAAAAGTGAAGATGTAATTTGTATTTGATGTAAGTTTGAGTATTAGTAGACTGTCTGCTTAATATCTGCTGATATGCTCCTACAACAGACATTTAACGGACTATAAGAAACCTTGCAAATAAATATCAATTTACACCATTCCTAATCCTAACCCTAAACCCAACCTAACTGTCTGCTTATAATTTAATGAGAATTAGTTGGCATGTAGATGCAATGTTACCTAAATTCAACAAACGGACCATCAAAATAAAGTGTTACCATAAAGTTTCATGTCTTTCAATTGTATTCATATTTGAACACAGATATGTTTTCATTATCTCCAAAATAAATAAAGAAAGAAACCCAGCTGCTCTTTTGCCCAGTCTCACACACATGCATCTAAATGCGCATGTTTCACGCACAAACACATCTTTGTGTGACAACAACTCTCAAGAACTGAAAGTGCTGTGTCTTTAATGTGGTATAAAGATTATTATGCATTATTGGAACATCAAGGAGGATGCAGCAAAGGAATATCCTTTATTAAATTCAAACAACTTTATTATTTAATGTATCACCTTTAAATTTAAAAGGCAAGCATAAGGCCGATCTTAATAAAAAAAGACCCCTAGCCTATAAGGTATTTTAAGGAATATCTTAAACTGACCAGTAGCTATGTTTTTTCTCCTTTCCCTTATATTTATTTATTATAATGATGGAACTTGCGACCTTAGTAGGCTAACAATGGTTTGATTTGGGGCGTGTCCGCTAGCATTGGCCCGACATTGAAAAGTCGTCGTTCCTTGCGCCACCTAGTGGATATTGCAGGACAGCGCATGACAAATTCCAGCACAGCGCAAGTGGTGCTCACTGCAGAGCCATTTGGGCAGAGCTGAGCTCCAGCGAGGGGGAGCTTGAGCTCTCGCTCCTCCTTTCTTGCACTTCTTCTACGAGTGATGTCACTGGGGTTAGGGTTAGGGGTGGGGTGGGTGTACGCATTAAAACAGCTTATAGGAGGAGGAGCGAGAGCTCATGCTCCCCCTCGCTGGAGCTAAGCTCTGCTCAAATGGCTCTGCAGCGAGCTGTGTCTCGCACAACGTGTGAAGAAACGTGAATTCTCAGTGGGCACATCTGTACTGCAAGCAGGGGCATAGCAACCAGGGGGAATGGGATGGAAATGTCTCCCTCACTTTTAGAGACAGACCATTTAGAAACAGGTGATTAATAGTAGTGAAAAGTAGAGAAAAAAACTGCCTCTTAAAAATATGTATCATAATTGAAATTGACACAAAGCAATACAGTGTGATTAAAGAAACACTTACACATATATTTTGAATGTTTTCATTATATTACCCTGAAAATCACATAACGAAAAGAAGCCCAAAAATCTCGAAATTGGCGAGTGCATGAAAAGACAGACAGTGTTTATGCCTGCGGTGTTTCATCCTAATTAATTTAACGCTAACTTTCCATCTTCTGAATGAAACTGTAATTAATCTCCCATCTCTTTCTCAGAGGCGGGAATCTCTAATTACCTCAATCAAAATGAGAAGTACAGCGCAGACTCCAACGAGGGGCCGATCTACAGCACCATCGACCCCACCAGCGAAGACTTACGCAGTTTTACCGCTCAGTATTCTCAGCACACCACACCCTACGCCAGCACTCCCATTATGCCTTTCACCAACCAGGCGCCCTGCAGCCCTGAGCAAGATGGCAGCCACTGGATGACGCAGCCGGGAACCTCCAATGCTCAGTATGCCCAGCCAGACCGATCCAAGACTGAGAACGGTAGCGGTTCCGTCTTATTCATTCCTTTCTGTGCTGATACCAGTGATTTGCCTGGGTAAAAGCAGTAGCTATGTTTTCATTCACCTGTTTTATACGCATTTTGGATTTTTTCTTAAAAAAGTGCTTGATGGAAATGCCAAGATGCGCATAAATTTTGAAAAAGGCGCATACAATTTTTATTCAATAAGAAAAAATGCACATAAACTGTGATGGAAACACTTTTACTGAATAAATTCCAGTATGCACATTAAAAATATATACATTTATAAGAGAGATTGACAGCATTAGGAAAAATCTCTCTACTAAACAAAACTTGGGACGGCGGGTAAAACACCTGGTATGTTGTTTTGGTCATTCTAAAATGCCTTAACGATTTAAGTATTATTATTATATTAGTACCTCCAGAATTTTACGTATCGGCTTTGTCCTCTGAGGCGCAGGTCATTTATTAAATAAGGTATAAGGCTTCTGAAGAATGATGCAGTAGTGTGCATTAAACCAGGTAAGTGTGCATAAGCCAGGTTAAGACCTGAGTAAACCAGCAGTAGAGCAGGAGCAACAGATGAGAAGCTATGCTGGAGAATAAGTGAATATGTAAAGCGTATTTCAGGAGAGTAAGTGACATGTTATCAAATGAATGGACCATTATGACAATGTATGTAAACACTGAGAGGTTGCATCAATGTAAAGAAAACTGTAGTGTGAAAACAGCTGCTTGTGTTGCAGTAGACAGGGCCAAGAATAACATGAAATCCTCTCAGACCTCTTAGTAAAACAATTCTAAGATGGTCAAAAACGAAAACACACAGAAGCGGGGAAGGAACACAGAACAAAAGACACTTCAGATTGTCCGGAGGAGACTTCAGATTGCTCTGGGGTTTGCTCTGTACTTTCTCGGCTTGATTATGTTTCAATAGTCTATCTTCTGGTATTGAAAATCTCCAGTCTGATTATGGTTAATTAATTGAAAGAACTACGACACTTCTCCTTAAGCGAATTCTGCTTTTCTTTTTAGCACTAGTTTATCAGGTTTTGCTCTCTTTGACTCATCAGCTGTGTAAAACATATGCTGGATAAGTTGGCAGTTCATTCCACTGTGGGGACTCCTGATGAATAAAGAAACTAAGCCGAAGGAAAATGAATTACTGTAAATTGGATTCAGAGTTATTTTCACAATTATGTATTTATTTTAGTTTCAGGAATTATATATTGAAATATATTTATATAATATATAATAAAGTACATTTGATTGAATATAAAACAAAATTCTTAAAATTCTAAGTTATTTTTAAAAATTTGGTAATAAAATATTTATATTTCATTAATTCAATTTATTTCAGTTTTACTCATTTTAATAAAAAGGTAACAAAATTATCTTGAATGTAAGAAAATATAAAAAAGAAAAATATCAAACGTAACAAAACATTTCGGTTTCTTATATTTTCATTAGTTTTTCAACCAATAATTATATTTAATTTTAGCAATATTTAGCGTAATCTATAACAACACAGTTCTTGTTATTCACTAGCCCTTTTGCTTTATTACTCTTTCTTACTCTTTTTGTCCATCTTGATAAAATGGGTACAATGGACAGCATTAGAAATCTGTTGAAAAAGTCTTCTCTCTGTTAAACTAAACTCTTTTATTGATTTATTAAATAAGCTAAAAGACTTATGGAGCTTGTCCCGCAACAAATTCAGTTTTTCTCTTTGATATTTATCACAAGTTTATCAGGAAGTGATGATTTTGTTCCCTTTCACTCATTGGATGAAAATGCTGCAACTTAATAGATTTTATAAGGATATTTAATTTAATAAAAATGTTAAAGTCTTAATTATTAAAAATGATTTATAAAAATATTTCTATTTAATCAATTCTTTTTATTTCAGTTTTACTCATTTTAGTACTTCATCTCAATTAAAAAGGGTCATATTTTATTACCTTTTAATAAAAAGAGGAATAAAACAATCTTGAATGTAAGAAAATATATATAAAAAAATATTGTAACAAAGACATTTCTGTTTCTTATATTTTCATTAGTTTTTCAACCAATAATTTTATTTAATTTTAGCATTATTTCAAATGTTTATGACAACAAAGTTTTTGTTATTCACTACATCTTTTCTTTCTTACAGTAAAACAACCAAAGCAGAAGTTGATGGGGAAGCCGGTGAAAACCCCATCTCTCAACTGGATGGATGCGCTGCCGCCTCCACCCATCTCTGGAGATCTGGAGCAGTGTGACGAGGAGGATGATAACGAACTAATACAAGACATGGGGTAAAGTTGACTTAAAGCCTTGAGATTCGCTTCAGTGCTGTGCCAGCTGGACAAGCCACTCTTTAGCATTACATAACAAACAAAACTTGTATTGTGATACCAATGTTGATTTGACATGCTATTTAAACTCCCATAACAGAAACCTTCAGTTGTTATTCAGTTATAGCAGGGCTGAATGACAAGAAAATATCGGTCCAGTCACTGGAACTTTAGCAGAGGAAACAATTTCAAAATTTTTTACTTCATTTCCATGTATACCTGTCAAGATCATTTACCAGTTAGTTTTATTTTAGTTTTAGTGATTTTAGATTTCGTATTAGCCAGATTTTTTCCAAAATTACATCCTATCAGTTTTTTCTACAAATTAGTTTGAAGTATTTTAGGGCTTTAATAGTTTCAACAGAAATAGTATTGAAAAAACATATTATTGTAGTATTTATGTACACTTATTGTGACATACGATAGTGACAACGGGGTTGAGGATTCACATGCAGTATTTATTAAGAACAGTAGGCATGCAACAGTCAAACAAAGGAGCAAACAGTATCATACAGGCCATATCTGGCCACAGGCAAATAGATCGGTCCAGGCGGCTAACAGCATAAACAATAAACAAAGCGAGGGTAAAGAAACATGGCATGGGAAAAACAAGATAAAGTAAAGGCTTCGTAATGTTGACAGATTAACAAGACTCAGCCATGTGTGTGGAAATGAAAGGTGTCTTTACAGTCCAGGTAATGAATCAATGATGAGCTTCAGCTGTGTGTTTGTATGTGTATGTCATCAGGGACAAGCGGAACAGGTGTGTGTGAGGTTCATGACAGGAGTTGTAGTCCATTTTGTGGCAGATTTGTAGTTCTCCAGTGATCCGCTGTAGCTAGATTGGTGGTGAATGTAACAGTTATATTAATATTTTGGTTTTACTTTTATGCTCAAAAGTTCCGTTTTTATTTTTGTGAATATATATATATATATATATATATATATATATATATATATATATATATATATATATATATATATATATATATATATTGTTAATATTTGTTTTAATTAAAAGGAAATATAAAAAATTTATTACATATACATTGTCAATCCCCAAATTATTCATACCCCTGGCAAATTCTGACTTAAGGTTACTTTTATTCAACCGCAGCCATACTGTATATATATGCTATAAAAATATACTATAAATAAATAAAATAGTCCAGTTCAGTTCTTTAGTACTCAATCTTATTACAGTTTGAGTCACTGAGTTCTCACACACCCGTTCCACAAATCATTTCACTTTACAACTTAATTTCCATGTCCACCTGCCGACATCTTTTACCAATTTGCAGCCTGCTGAGAGCAGAGATCATGGCCTCGCTCAGGCTTCTAGACAAAGTTTTGCTGATTGTTCCAGGAAAAACTCTCAAAATTCACAGTTCAAGAGCAGTGTGATTGCTGTCGACAAGCCTGTATATAGAAGCTAACAAAGTTACAGATATGCTACCCTTGAGTCTGGCCTGTTTCCTCATGACGGCCTGACTGAATTATGGTCTGGATCGCATTAGCTCCTTGTTAGCGAAGCGCACGGTCAGCTTTAGCCTCGTAGTGCCCTGGCCACAGGCAATGACGGATAGAGACGCTCTTATTGCTTTCTGCCGCCATTTCAGCCCAATGGCTACACTAACAAGGGCTAGTCACATTAGCCGCAGCGGTTAACCAGCCCTGAGATCTGTGAATCAGATAACCTTGACATAGCTTAAGCACATTAGTCAGTGACAGCTTCAACTCTTCTCAAGTTTCTTCCTCCAAGCATTAAACGTTATTCAAAGCACTAAACTGAAAAAAATAAACCTTGAATCAACTTTAAGTATGAATGCAATTTGTTACAGCTAAAATGTGTAGTATAAGGGTGCTTTCACATCTGTAGATCGGTTATTTTGTTCCGAAACAGGGATTATAATTTTTATAATGTTGCACTTTGTTCTTGGTTTGCTTTTACTCTGCAAAGTTTCTAAATGAACCAAAATAGCGAAAAACGGTAAAGTCTAGGTAGGAAACATGGTCGGCCAGAAATGCGATATGCACATCAGCATAGCATCATTTTTTATGACACTGTATAACAATAATTAATATTTTTACAGTACTGTGACGATTAGGTTTAGGGTTAGGGTAGGGGTAGATGTTAAAAAATACAATTTATTGGGTAGTTTAATAGATAACATAAATAATACTAGCCTAGGTACAACTACTGTTTTTACGTTACTGTGATAGTTGGGTTTAGGGTTGGGGTAGGGGTAGACGTTAATAAAATACAATTAATGCCATATTTAGTAAATTATATAAATCATTTTCGTTAACTTCCGGCCGCAACCATATTTGATCTAGCAACAATCTTTAGCGCGGATCAGAGTGCGATTGCTGATTTCACATATGCCAAATGAATTAGGGAAATGTGCCAGGTTTTGAAACAAAGGTCTAGGTGTGAAAGCACCATAATTTAACTTTGGTTCAAACTTTAAAATGAAATTGAATCTAAATATTTAATATGCAAAATATTTAATGTGGTAAAGAAAAACGTAAAATATTGTTTGCTATATGGATCACTGTTTTATTTTATTACATTTTTTTACTTTGGTAAAATGTAGACTTTTGTTTTGGATATATATCATTTTACGAAGTATAGTTTTACTTTCGACCAAAATAAAATAATTATTGTAAGTTATTAAAGCTAAATCTATAAATTTAGAATTGAATTATGAATTGAATTACTTTGATTAAAATGTAAAATTTTACAAATTTTTTTTGTTATATACTTCTTCGAGAAAAAACTAATGCTTTTAATTAGGGCTGTGTAATTTGGGCAAAATATCTATTTGCGATTTTTTTGACAAATATTGCAATTTGATTCGCGATTAAATTTTGTAGTCAAGATTTAGCTCAATAATCTGTTATTGCAAGTTGTTGCAACAATTCTGCGACAGCTCTTAAAAATTACCTGTTTTTGTTCATTGTCTGTGACTTTAAAACCAAAATATTCCCATAATGCTGTTTTTCTTTAAAATTAATTTGTCTTTTAGTGCTTCTGAAGCAGCAGACACCATTATCCCACTTGTCTGTTCCTGTTTTTTTCTTTTCTTTTTTTTTACTGTGGGTGTTCCACACAGTTTGGTTGTGAACGAAAGTGTGCTTACTCGCTTTGGTGGGGGAAATTAAATAATACATTTTATATCGCAGCCTCTTGCTATTAACTAATTGCAACATTTCAAATTGCGGTTGCGATTCATTTTAGATTAATTGCACAGCCCTACTTTTAATTTTTAAGAAGGTTTGTTTATTGCTTTAAGGCAAATTAAATAAAACTGTTTAAAACAGAAACCAAATTTTTTCCACTTAATTGAATATAAAAATATACTTTGAATTGTTTCACTTTTTTCCATTGTGGTCTGGATCTTCCTAACTATGGTGTGATGAACTCGTGGTCACAAGGTTAACCTTTTCCCAGCCCGAAGGCGAGAGTGTTACCGCATTATGACTGTAATCTTAATAATAACTCAGCAAGAGCTGCCACGTATGAAGTAAACCGAGAGTGTCATTCAGCTCAGCAGTTTGCCCTCAAAATGCTCAAGGCGAAACGTGGAGTCGGTGTCAGTCAAAATGCCACGGCGTTTAACTGATTTTCCATCGCTCTTGCTGGGATTGGAGCTGAAAGTTCATGCATATTGTTATCTGTCTGGTTTGACAGGATCGATATGCCACCGGTTGCATTGACCCGGTGATTACTGCAGCAGGCGATCATAATGAGTGTGGAGTGATTGATTCAGCGAAGGAGTTACTTAACCTTCTGCTGAAAATGAGGGAATTTAGTTATAGAGCAGGATTTAAGTCACTTATTCTGTCAATCTGAAGGTGAAGGTGAAGAATTGTTGCTGGATTATGCTCGTGCTTGACAGTTTGATTGATTGCTGTTGTTCTGTTTGTCAGTTTTATGTGATAATTATTTTATGAAATGAAGGAAATGCTAAATGTACAAAAAAGTTACTAATTTGTGTGTTTGTATGTGTGTTTATTCTCACAAAGGAAAATTTGTTACAATAAAAATGTAATAATTTGTCAAATGCTTTAACTTTTTAAAAATAACACATTTCTTTAATAATCTAGTTTAAAATGTAATTAATTCCTGTGATTGCAAAGCTGAATTTCCAGCCTAAGTTCTTTAGTCTTGATCTTTCAGAAATGATTTTAATATGCTGATTGGCTACTTGATAAGAATTTAGTTTTATGAGGAATTTTGTGCTTTTTAGTACTTATGCATTTGTTTGTTTTATTGTTTGCAGGCTTATTTTAGGAATAACATGAGAAACAACATTTCTCAGTCAATATAGGCAATGTATTTTGGTGGATTTAAACAAAACAGATTCATTAAATAGATACATTTATTCTAAAAGAATATTTTAGTCACCAGACCTATTTAGAAATAAAATAATAATACAATTAAATTCTAGCAAAATGTTGCCAAAAAATTACACCCTACAAAATTTCAACTAAATATTTCCAATTATTTTGCTTCTCTTGATTTTTGAAATTTGTATTTAATATTTTTCTATAGCATATAAATTTAAGTGTACTAGTTTTTAGAACGTTATCGTAAGTTATTTTGTTTGATAAGCTTCAGATTTGGCTTCAGTACTGAATAATCTAATGCCAAATATAATATTGTATAGTTTCCTATTAAGAATATGAATTTAAAATATATATATTTGTGAGGGGTGTACTTATATATGATGAGCACTGTAGGTATGTATAAAACAGTGTACTGTATGGAATATACAAATTAGTTTTCCCTTAATTAAACTCATTTTATCCAAGTTTTTACCAAAAAAAAGTCAGTTTACATTTTTATTATTTAATTTAATTTTATAATAAAATACAAATGTTTGTCTTTATTTTATTTTTTAAATTTTATTTTTTGCATTTTTTAAAATTATTTTTTAATTTAAATAAAATAAAAACATACTGAAAACATAAATATTGTATAATGCTTTTATAATTTTTCAGAAATCTTATCATAACACAACAGAGCATTTAGTGTATTTATAATAATACATTTTCCATGCCTATAAACAAATATTTTCCCTATTAAAACAGTAAATTTTATACTTTATAAAAAGACAGTAGCTTTTATTTACATCACAGCCAATCAATTAAATTCATGTTTATTTATATATTTATGTATATTTTGTCAAAGCAGCTTAACATATAAGTTCTAGTAAATTGAAACTGTGTCAGTCCGGTTTTCAGGGTTCAAGTTCAGTTTAGTTCAGTTCTGCTGGATTTACAAGGATGCATTTTTCATTATTTTAGTAGGTAATTTTACACTTATATATTGTTAACAACCCTACAGTATTTTAAGATTTCATAAGAAGTCCAATTAATTAATCAATCAATCAATCAATTGATTGATTGAATTGCCATCAGACATTACATGCTTTGTAACAAGTAAAATGAGGTTTAAAAAATAATTTAAAAAATATTTAATGGAACAATATTAAGTGGATTGTTGATTTGGATGTTATGTATGAATTTTGTATTTTAATGTTTTTATTAGTCTTTGTTGTTGTGTATTAATGTAATTTTGTGTAATGTTCGATGGACCCCAGGAAGAATAGCCACTACCTTGGTAGTGGCTAATGGGGATCCTGATAAAAAAAAAAAATCAATAAAAAAAAATCAATCAATCAATCAATGGCTTCTATTTGG
Source organism: Danio rerio (assembly GCF_052040795.2). Lineage (NCBI taxonomy): Eukaryota > Metazoa > Chordata > Actinopteri > Cypriniformes > Danionidae > Danio > Danio rerio. Next base: position 35,045,521 of record NC_141030.1, on the reverse strand, counting down.
ATTGCATCTGGCTTTATTTATAGACCTGGCAATAATATTGAAACACTTCTCCATGCACAGGTCTGATGAGGAAGAGTGGTGTCCTCCTCTTCCCGAGCGGTCTTATCTCATGGACGGCATGGTGGAGGACGGTCCAGTTCCACCACCAAGAGGAGAAGCTTCTTCACCCACTACGTCCTACAGCCACCAGTCCACCGCCACCTTAACCCCTTCTCCCCGAGACGATGGACACTTCCACGATATACCACGCTTACACCAGCTCGAACAACCACACATGACACGGTGAGACTTTTTATTTGGTCCCTTTGTGTTTTTAGAAAGTTTGAGATTGCTCCACTTTTATTTTTAGTTTTAAAAAATATCCGTAAATTAGTTTTCCTTATACAAAAAAGATGCAATGCGCTTGTTCCAACAACTGGTGAGAAAATTTGATATCCCCCAGAAACATTTTTTTAAATATCTACAGGTAAGAAGTTTTATACAATAAGAAATTAAAACGCATTCAAAGATATCATTGTCTGTCATAAAAGATCACACTCTAACACATTTAAGAGGAATCAATGTTTTATAATATACTCTTAGAGGGATCAAAATATAACTCTTTATCCTACTTATCAACATGAAAAAATGATTTTCAAGAAGACATATCTGAAGAAGAATGGATAGATTCTTGTTTATTTGCCCTAAATAATAGTATTAACACAAGTTGTAAATTACTGCAATATAAATGGCTCCTTCAAACCTACAGGACACCAGCTAGACTGCATAGATTTAACCCAAATGTTCCTGATAGTTGTACAAAATGCAATAAAGAAGTGGGTACCCTTTATCATTGTGTATGGGAGTGCAATCAGATCCAAACATTTTGGAAAGAGGTTCTTATCATGATTGGTACATTAATTGAAGAAAATATGCATTTGGTTATAATAATTTTTATTTCATATATTCCCTGAAAACCTGCATCTGAACACAAGCAAACGCAAACTATTAGATTTTAGTTTACTCCAAGCAAAGTGTATTATTGCTTTAAATTAGAAAATAACTTAAAGGCCATTCTGTGGCCAGTGTATTAAAGCTAGCAGTCTTGCTCTGGAGAAGCTGACATACACTGTTAAAGGGAAATTACAAGATTTTTATAAAATATGGACCCTTTTTGAACCAGGTGGACTATGCAACATTTTTTGATGTTTGAGCTTTCAAACCCTTGTTGGTGTCTTACTGATTGTTCAGATGTCTTACATTTCAGCAACAATTTACAAAGTTGTTTAATGAGTAAGACTGGAAAGCTGTGAAATGCAAGATTCAAAAATACACTGAATATTGTTATGATTTTTTTTAATTATGTTCTGTTATTATTTGAATTTATGGAATTTATTTACATATTCATGTTCACATTTTTAACCATTTGTCTTTTTAATTTTTATGCATTTTTTATTTTTATGTATTTTGTTCTGTAGTTCAAACAAAACCCAATGAATATATATATATTTTTTTAAATCAGCTTTTTTCTGTATATTTTTGCTAATTTATGTATGCTTTTGAATTGCATTATGGCACCTTGATCTTTCTTCCAACAAGTTTTAACCTTGAAAAGTTCAAAAAACTTTTATTTACAATTTAATGTGATATATTTTCTGGGTTTGTGTTGTATATTATGCTACAAAAACCTTGTAATAAACAGCCAGTGCATTTTCTGTCCTTTTACAGGCTATTTTTTTATATATGATTTCTTATGCATTGTGCTATAACTACTAAAATGTCAATAGAAGTCACTTTGTTAAACTGTAGAGTTGAATTTTTAACATCAAAAGTTGAGCAGAGATCAACATCCCATAATGCAATTCACAACCGCAAATAAAGAGAAAACACTTGTCAATCACAAAATACGGAAATTGTTAATTAATTTTAATTTTTTTATTTTCTTACAGTCTGCATCACGTCTAAAATGTACTGTAATTCATATCGTAATTAAATGAATGACATTGTTCTCCGGCATCTTTATTTGTTTTCACTCTCTTAGGGGAGTTTTTAAGGTGTTATTGTTCATTCCTCCAGGAGAAAACATGTTTTATGAATTATTTATTCCTCTGCAGGTCTGCATTTTTTGTAGATGATCATGGCACAAAGCAAATATCCAGACTCTCATTAAGCTTCCTGCTAGACTGCAGTTGAGCCAAGTTTGGAAAGATCATTTACTTTTACAGAGTGCTGATTTTGGCCTACTGTATTTTACTTAATATGAGCACATATAATAGGCTTCATATGCCTTGTTGGCACTGAAACTGCAGATCTGGGCTAAAACAAAGAGATCCATTGAATGAGGCATGTTTTCTGATCGTATTTCATGCTGTCGAACTTTGTTCCAACTAACCCAGCGTATTTGTCATTGACAGCCGGTTGCCGTGTGGACCAGTGCCTGTGCCACGAGCACCAAGCCCACCTCTAACCCAATCCAACCCAAACCTGTCAGCCAATCAGGAGTGTCCTGACAACACTGTGCCACACCGTTCAGCTCATAAACGAGACCTGAGCCAAGGAGCTGCACAAAGTGTAGAGAACATCAGCAACACCACACCAGGTGTGTTTTATCTCAGTATACAGATATGTGCTACAGAGGTCTATGCTTTACACCTGCATACATTATACCGACAAATTTTCATATGTTTTAAACATTAATGAGTTCAAATATGTTGAGTGTATAACATTACAGATTACAGAATATTAAGATTAGCTAGTTTTTGTTATGGGTTCTTCATTGTCATGTCGCATCCACTCTCTCAGGTCGAGCGAGGCCCTCCGCAGACCACACATCGTCTGGGCAGAAATCCAAGGTGAAGAAGAAAGCTTCCAAGAGCGCTCAATACCGGAGAGATATACTGCAGGGCGGTGAGTTACTGACCAGAGTGCAGTTAGTTAATCATTTAAGTCCTGCCCATTTAACATGCCGGACACATCTCTGCAGATCTGCCTCCTCCACCAGAGCCTCCACCCGAAGACCAGGATAATTGCGCTCATGTAGGGGGCTTCGAATGCGGGCAGACGTCCCTCGAGAGAGCCGGCAGCTCCAATTCGTCCATGGAGAGGAGAGAGCAGAGCACACCCAACCGGAAAAACTCGGCCCATAGACGGATAGACGGTTAGAGAATGTCTCAATCTGTTGTTTAGAGCTGACCCAACCCTATTCCTGAAGGCACACCAACAGTACTTATTTTGAATGTCTTTCATATCTGACCCATTCATTTCAGGATTTGGAGTCTCTTCTGATGTTCTGATGAGTTGATTCAGGTTTGTTTGATTAGGAAGAGGTTGATTATGTGTACTGTTGGTGTGCCTTAAGGAACAGGGTTGGGAAACACTGGTTTAGAATGCTCTATTTCATTATGCATAACTAAAAGACTACATTATTAGCCCTGCTGTACATTTTTTATTGTATTTCAAATATTTCGTAAGTAATGATTAAGTAATGATTTTTTTTCAGCAACATAATCGTTTTTAATAACACATTTCTGATAACTCGTTTCTGTTGTCCATGATGAGAGTACATAATATTTATCTAGTTATTAGTATTCAGCTTAAAGCACTATTTACAGGCTTACCTGGGTTAATTATGTTAACTAGGCAAGTTTGTTTAATTAGGCAAGTCATTTGGACAGCTGTGGTTTTTGTAGCCAACTGAAAGAATATAGAGTTTTTCTAGAAAAAGTCTTTCTTTTTTTGTTTGCTTGGCTGGAATTTTTTTAGCAACCATAAGTGCTTTTTTTACTATGATAATGTGTTCAAATATGTTGAATGTGTAACATAGAATATTTAGAACAGCTAGATTGTGTGCAGATTTTTTTTTATTCCAGCCAAACAAACAAAAAACTTTTTGCAGAAAAAACATATAATAGGAAATAATGTAACATTTCAGCAAAAAGTCTTTATTTTTTGTTTGTTTGGCTGGAATAAAATACTTGCACAAAATGTAGCTATTCTAAATACTCTACATGCTATACATTCAACATATTTGAGCACATATACACACACACACACGCATCGTTATTGTATAACGATGGTTTGTTTTGTAGACTATTGGAAAACCAATATAGCTTAAAGGGGGCTAATAATTCTGACTTCAACTTTATATATATATATATATATATATATATATATATATATATATATATATATATATATATATATATATATATATATATATATATATTCAACAGACATTTAACTAACTTTAAGGAACTTTGCAAGTACAAGTCAATTTACACTAACCTTAACCCCAACCTAACAGTCTACTTATAATCTAATGAGAATTAGTTAGCATGTAGATGCAGTATAACTTAAATTCATCACCGTACCATCCAAATAAAGTATGACCACAATATATTAATATTTTAAATGTATTTAATTTAATTATCAACTCAAACACACCAAGAGAAACCTTTCATTATCCAGTGGTCTTTTATTTGTTTCTTTTTTACATAGCTGTATATATGTATAGGGTTCTATTTCAGTCTTAGTCATTGCAGTTTCTTGATGAGCAGTTAATTAAAGTTATATTGTATCAATACACTTTTATTGACCCACAACTTTATGGTTTGTTTTTGTGGCTCGCAGCAGATGACGATTTAATTCCTTACAACAAGCCTAACTTCCTGTCCCGAGGTCAGATGTCCAGCAATTGCTCCACAACAGGAAGTTCATCATCACGAGGGTCAACGGGGTCGCGAGGGCAAGGAACGGGCAGGAAGAGAAATGATGTAAGACCAAGTAATATTGCAGAAAACCCCAGCCTTTTCATTTGTTTTCCTTCGGCTTAGTCCCTTTATTCATCAGGGGTCGCCACAGCGGAATGAACCGCCAACTTATCCAACATATGTTTTACACAGTGGATGCCCTTCCAGTTGCAACCCAGCATTGGGAAACATCCATACACACTCATTGACACACATACACTACAGCCAATTTAGTTCATGTAATTCACCTGTAGCGCATGTCTGTGGGGGAAATCAGAGCACCCGCAGAAAACCCACGCCAACACAGGAGAACAAGCAAACTCAGAAACGCCAACTGACCAAGCCGGGACTTGAATCAGCGACCTTCTTGCTGTGAGATGACAGTGCTAACCACTGAGCCACCGTGTTGCCATTCTTGGATATTTTTAAAGTAATTCAAGACAAAAAATACTGATTAACACAATGTAGTATTTGCCCTCAAATCCTCCCAAATCCTGACTCTAATCTCAAATCCTAAACATTAGCTGAGCTTAGTCAAGCACCGGCCCGCAAACATGTGCACAGCTTTATCTTTTCTTAACACTCTTTCGTTGGTGAGACAGAGTTGAGTAAGTGTGGATGAGTCTAGACTGAACCAGTCCATCTGGCTGCTGGGCACAGAATACAGTATGAAATTTCTGTAGAGCGAAGGAAGCCTAACAATTCTAGCCAGCAATCAGACTCTCTTTCTGAAGTTCATTTCCCCAGCGCTCAGTGAACTGATGCTATAACACACTGATCTGTCAGCAAAGTGGATTTTCTCCAATCCAAACACTTGGCCGATCACATATAACCGAGTTTTAGAGATAGAAAATCAAGCTCTAAACTGCATGAGACCCCTTCAAAGCTCTTAAATTAAAAATTTAGCTACTATAGAATTAAAAAGATGTAACAGTTATATATTTTTGTGAACTGTCCACAGTATTACAAATATTAGTTTAGCATTAATTGATGGAAGTATTGCTTGCTATTAATATTATTTTAAAAATAAATAATAAATAGTAGTGCTTGCAATTATTATTATTAATAATAATATGAATAATAATAATATTCATGGGACGAAGCATTGGCGCAGTAGGTAGTGCTGCCGCCTCACAGCAAGAAGGTCCCTGGGTCGATGGTTCGAGCCTTGGCTCAGTTGGCGTTTCTGTGTGGAGTTTGCAATTTCTCCCTGCCTTCGCGTGGGTTTCCTCTGGGTGCTCCGGTTTCCCCGGTGTGTGTGGATGCTTCCCAGAGATGGGTTGCGGCTGGAAGGGCATCCGCTGCGTAAAAACTTGCTGGATAAGTTGCCGGTTCATTCCGCTGTGGCGACCCTGGATTAATAAAGGGACTAAGCCTACAAGCAAATGAATGAATAATATTCATTCGTTCTTTTTTTCTGCTTAGTCTGCTTAGTAAATTAAAAATTAATGTATAAATGAATAATAATAATAATAATAATAATAATAGATGGAAATTATTTGGTGTTTGTTTTAAGGTTTGTAATTACTTTAATATTATCATTAGTATTAATTAGTTTTCCTGTTATGGGATTATAGAAGTATTGCTTTTAGTAAATAATAATAATAATAATAATAATAATAATAATAATAATAATAATAATAATAATAATAGATCAAGCATTATTTTGTGAAAATACAGTTGTATACAGTTACATGGATACATGGATACAGTTGTATCCATCCATGCTTCCATCCATCCATTCATCCATCCATCCATCCATCCACACTCATACACTACGAACTATTTAGTTCACCTATACCGCATGTGTTTGGACTTGTGGGGGAAACCGGAGCACGCGGAGGAAACCCACACAAGGGTGGGGAGAACATACAAACTCCACACAGAAATGCCAACTGACCCAGCTGAGGCTCGAAACAGCAACCTTCTTGCTGTGAGGCGACAGCACTACCTACTGCGCCACTGCGTTGCCCTCGCCTTGCCCTCGCCTTGATATTATTAATTTTTTTTTTTTTTCAATGTACATTGTATTTTTACCATGGTAAAATCAGAACTGTGACTTCTGATACCATGGAATGTTAATGCCATGACTTTAACAACTCAAAACAACTACAACAAACATGTTAAAGTGTTTGGTTTTTCAACATTTGTAACTCATCAATTAGTCAAATGTAGCACATCAAAATATAACACATCAATTTAGTCAAATTTCATTAGATTAAACCTGTTGCATGGGACGAATCACTTGAAAACACTTTTCAATCTCTATAGACATGAATAGTTGTGTGAAACTGAGCTGTCTCCATATGGTCTGAGAAGTCTCCTCAGATGTGTGTCCCGCTCTCAGGTTTCCCCCCTCTGTGAAACATAAAAGACAGACTCATAAAAGAGGACTCTACGTTCCCCGGGGAGGGAGTCTTGGGTTTCACGTGGTTAGCGTTATCTTTCCAGTCGGACAGAGAGCGTGAATAGGTGCTTGACGGAGGGTCTGCCCATAAGATCACCTTCATTCTTCCTCCTCAGATCTTGTCACGTCACATGATGGACAATTTCTGCTGCGTTAAGTCATCTATAGACATACCTGCTTTTGTTCTCAGAGAGGCCACGATTATCTGCTGAATAGACCAGCTCAGTTCAAATAACCACTGCTATTATATTATATTATATTATATTATATTATATTATATTATATTATATTATATTATATTATATTATATTATATTATATTATATTATATTATATTATATTATATTATATTATAGTCATTATATTTTATTATATTATATTTATTATATTATATTCATTTAATTATACTATATTATATTATATTTATTATATTATATTCATTAAATTATATTATATTATATTCATTATATTATATTCATTATATTATATTCATTATATTATACTATATTATATTATTATATTATATTATATTTTATTATATTATATATTATATTCATTATATTATATTCATTAAATTATACTATGTTATATTATGTTATATTATATTATATTCGTTATATTATATTCATTATATTATATTCATTATATTATATTATATTATATTATATTATATTATATTATATACATTATATTTGATTATATTATATTCATTATATTATATTCATTATATTTGATTATATTATATTTATTATATTATATTCATTATATTATATTATATTACATTATATTGTATTATATTATATTATATTATATTATATTATATTATATTATATTATATTATATTAGATTATATTAGATTATATTAGATTATATTAGATTATACTATATTCAATATATTATATTCATTATATATTATATTATATTATATTATATTATATTATATTCATTATATTATATTCATTATGTTTGATTATATTATATTCATTATATTATATTCATTATATTTGATTATATTATATTTATTATATTATATTCATTATATTATATTATATTACATTATAATGTATTATATTATATTATATTATATTATATTATATTATATTATATTATATTATATTATATTATATTATATTATATTATATTATATTATATTATATTATATTATGGCCACTTTAAATGAATGTTGGTAAAGTTAGGAGTAGGAGTTTTTTAATAGCTAATTTTTTCCTCCACTTTTTGTTTTCTCCAGGAGATGAGATAAGGAAAGGCTGTGAGACGCTGGAAGATTTACTCAGACATCCCTCTGTTTTCATTCGGAAAGCGAAGAGAAGAACCGAAGAGAAGTGAACGAGTGTACAGATTTGAGAGTGCGAGTCTGGAACTTTTTGATTGCATTATTAATTATTGTTATTATTGTTATTTATGACCTTCATGGGGGCATTTTTTCCATCGCGCCGTCACTGTAAATAATCATCCGTTGAAGCTTTTTACATGGGCTCCAGATGCCAGGAAAGAAGAGTATATTGTATTTATACATGAAAGAAGAAATGAAATCATGTTAAAAGCTCCGATATTATAGATAAGTTAACGTCTGAATGTGCCAACCTCTTGTAGAAATGTATACAGCAGCATTTCAAAGCATAATAATATTGCACTCGCGTTGTGTTGGAGAACAACAACTTTAAAAAAAACAAGAAAAAAAACACAAAAACAAAGCACAATATGTGTTGTTTGACCAGCCAGCTAGACAGCCAGTCTCATGACCTAACCGAGCCGAGGACACTTCTGTCTGTCCGTCCCGTCTCCGTCTGTGGATCCCCCCCGTCACAAAAGAATGTGCTCCCTTTTCCCTCCCTTTTTTTCCAAGCCAAGAGAGTTTGACGACTGTTGTGAACGATTGTACTTGTCTTTTTTTAAGGAGTGTTTTTGGAGATCGTGAGGAAATGTATTTCATTCAAAAAACCAAAATTATGTTTCTTTGACTAACTTTTTGGTAGTCCTTGTTGTTTTGTATAAATAAAATAAAATACATTTGCTGAGCTATATAGCTGCGTCTTGTTTTTAAAAGTCTATTAATAAGTTGTTGAAAATATTTTGTCATTTTTAATTTAATGATGAAAAAGGCTGTATTTTAAGATTTAGAAATGTGTGTTAAGACAGCCTGGCGCAGCCTTCGTGCGGTTGGAGACCCCTCGATGTGGCTGACGATGACGCTGACACGCAGCTTTCAAAAATTGTAACTACACATCGCAACAACACATAGCGCAAGCTCTGTGACTGGTCGACTTGGTATCGGTGCTGAGATCTGTGCGCCCAATGGAGCAATATGTTTACAAGTGTCATGTTTACCTTATGATTAAAGTTGTTGCACGTTTGTAAGCCTCAGAATAAGTTTTAGCTAAATGTACATTAAAGTAGCGTTCAGATAAAAATATACCCCCCCGTAAAGAAACTTGACAGCGAGAAACATAAAAACCTGCTGCAAGCTAGCGTTTGGAAGTGTTATTGCGAAGCAACACAAGCAGCAAGCCGAAGTAAAAATGCACGACTACACACAAGGCAGGTGCCATGAGTCACGCCAATCACTTAAAACAGAAGTATAAATCAGTGTTTGTGACACCGGTGGCCATTAAAGCACACATAAAATCAAAACTAACTATATTGATTTTGTTAGCTCACATTTCTAGTTTTGTGGTGAACAATTCATCTGCGCATGTCATTAAGAAAAAAAAGTTTGCTCTTGTAATCTAAAATTGAAATCTGAAAATGCACTTCCTGTTTGTTTTTTAGTTAAATTCTCAATTTACATCTTTTTAAATTATTGGGCGCCTCTAACCCACGCCTCTATTTTGACAGCGCTATGACAACAAACCGAAATGGTGAGGAAGGGGCCGATCACACTAAATGTGATTTCTGCGTTGAGAGGCGCCTTTTTTGAATGATTTACTAACGGCCGTGAACGTTACTTATGCGCTCTGCACGCCTCCCGTTTTAACTGCATGCTGCGCCTCGCATTTTTGTCATTGTTTGATGTGTGCTCACAGTTGAAAAAAGTCAACTCTAAGTGGAAAAAGCGTGTTACGTCAGTCACGTCTTTTTCATTCTCCAATCAAATGAAAGCAGAGGCGGGGTTTCCATTGAAAGTGCCTACAGTGTTTGTGCTGTCAAGACGACTACGGAGACTTTTGAAGATGGAGGAGAGATTTGTGGTTGCTGTTTTTGAGTTACCCGGTGCTGTATGACTCACAAATCTTAAATATAACAATAATATTAAACATAAAAATCTAATTAATATCAACAGCAACACTTGCGCACAATACCCAGCAGATTCAATCATTGCCTAGTGACATAAAAATATCGCCGTTTGGTTTGATCGGCCAGGAAGAGGTCTATTAGGTAAAAAACTCTCCCGAAACCCTTTTCCCATTCTTATGAATGAAATGCCTATTTTACTACATCCAATCAGCTTACAGCAGAAAAAGCAAGCCATGCCCACTGTTTTCTCATTTAATAGTCAGTTTTGTATGAGCTGTGTTTCAATGCAAAAAACAACATGTTTAAAGTCTGTGAACAGGATGATGCTGAGACTTTTATTCCAGTATGTATGGAACAAAATCAATGCCTAAAGTCTTGAATTAAAAAGCTTGTTGAATATCACAAACTGAAAAAAATAATACACCGTATTAACAAGTTCTTGCATTTTAATGACTTGAATTCCAGGGTTTGTATTTTTAGGTCCTGAAATTTAACATATCTGTTTGTTTAAGCTTTGAATATTTCAACGAAAAATATTTCAAACACGTTTTCATACTTAAAAATTCAATAATTCATATTCAATTTTCAGATTTCACTTACAAAATATTCAATACCCTTTAAAAATACGATGTATAATATTCAAAAGGTCATTTTCAGTTCATTTTATTTCAGTTCAAATATTCGCTTCCATAAATTCAGTGGATCAAATTCGACTATTAAAATTCAACATTACATCCGGGAACTGCAGGAAAAGCAATAGATTGCAGATTGAAGATCGCCAGCTGCTCTAGCTTTCACCAGCAGGTGGAGATGGAATGTAAGATTTTTAACCCAGTAAACAGGCGAGAAAAAGGCTAATGAAGGCACAAAAGTAGCATTTAATATTAATATCAATGCCTTGGACATTATAAATGATAAAAAGTATGAGTAAAATGAGTAAATGAGGTTTTAGTCATCTATATTTGCCCTTATGTAACGGAAGCCAGCTGGTGATCGCGTAAATCTCAGTTCTCGGATCCAGTGACAGACGTTGTTCTGCAATCTTATCGGAGCTTATGCCGGCTCGCTCCCTGCTCGGACCGGTGCAGTTACTTGCACATAAACCGCCTTTTGATGAATATGATGTTACACATTGTCTATCATTATTGACTCACTCATGCCTGTCTTCCTCTTCTTTTTTCTAATTATTGGGGTTCTGCCACGGTTAAACGTTTGCAAAATGTCTTAGTTTGTCCAGAATATTGTTTTATTGTTATGTAGCCTATAGGCGAGAAAAATGTATTAACGCAAATGTGGCAATGTCGCAGCCAATTATAAGTAATAAAATGAGTCGCCTGTGGTTTGATAATAGGCAGTTATAACTGACTTTAATTTGTTTTCAGTATTAAATGAGAAAACCATTATTTATAACTTTTCAGCAACCGTTTGTATTTTATGATTAGCAATGTTGATCTTTTTTGCAGCTATTATAAACTTATTTAAACTGGTTTAAATTTAATATAGTTGTCACTTCAGCTAGTTTCATAAGATTAATGTTTAGAATGCGTGGTTTGACATGCGTGGTTGAGGGGTTCCTGCAAATCAGCTCTGTTTATCATCATGGGATTATTACCGAGCTGTAATCGCCATCTACTGGAGTGTATTTGCTCATTTATTCTATTAACTCTTTTCTGCAAGTGTGTTTTATGATTTCACAAAGTCAAACAATTATGTTTTTATTTTATATTTTGAGATGATCATATTAAAATAAACAATTGCTAGGGTAGCTAATAGTTTCTTTTTTCTTGTTTAAAAAAATCATTGGTCTATAAAATCATAATTTTGGCTTGACAAAGTTATTGGTTTAGGATTCTGGATGCATTTTTGCTAAATGAGTGTTGGATACTCTCATACTAGTTAAATCAATTATATTATCAGAAATGACAGATATAAGAAATCCATTAATATTCATCACTCTTTTTACAATTATACAAGCAATTTCGCGCCGACGTCAGCTCCACTTTCGGAAAGGTAAACAGCGAGGTGTTATTCATATAATCCCAAGCATGACATGTCATGATAATAATCGAAACACTCTTGTAGGCTATTCTTATGCTTGGCCAAATGTCATGACTTTCACTTTTATTTTACATTATTATGCACAAGCCCAGATATCATCTGAAACTTCGGAAGAATTCCTATCATATTGGCAGCCATCCAGCATCTCTTAACCAGATGCGGCGCTGGCTCTGACCGCCCACCGGAGCTCGCGGGCCACTCGTTCGTCTTTGTCGTGAGCAAGCCGCACCGCACATGCATAAAAACGTCAATCATTTCATTCATTCATCAATTCATTCATTTTCCTTCTGCTTCGTCTCTATTTTAGTGGAAAATAAATATTCTGGACAAACTAAAGACATTTTGCAAACGTAACCGTGGCAGAACCACAAAAAATAGGAAAAAAGAAGAGAAAGACGATAGCAAAGTGATAGCTACAAAGGATAAATAGAAATATTAATTTAGAATCACAGATGACTTATTTAAGCGCAATAGCCCAAATACATGTCATAAAATATTAATATTAACAATCATAATTTAAATAATGAAATTATATAACCTATCCCAATCCTGACATAGCTGCGTTTAAACAATAACTGAAGACGCTCCTTTAATGCATTCGCATGTTATGTTAAATTATTTTAAATTAGACGCCCCCATCCATAACCAACCTTAAATCATACCTGAACACTGTTTAACAGTTCCAAGTAAACTGTTTTGTGTGACATTCTCATAAAATCTCTCTGCTTTTGAATATCTTTGTTCGTAATTGTTCTTAGCCCTGTCAATGTTTATCTATTTTGTATTATTATAATATTTCCTTTCCTGTTTCTCTTACGTTTATATTCTTTAGCTGTCAATATACTTTGCGTCTATGGAAGAAAGAGTCAATAATGATAGACAATGTGTAACATCATATTCATCAAAAGGCGGTTTATGTGCAAGTAACTGCACCGGTCCGAGCAGGGAGCGAGCCGGCATAAGCTCCGATAAGATTGCAGAACAACGTCTGTCACTGGATCCGAGAACTGAGATTTACGCGATCACCAGCTGGCTTCCGTTACATAAGGGCAAATATAGATGACTAAAACCTCATTTACTCATTTTACTCATACTTTTTATCATTTATAATGTCCAAGGCATTGATATTAATATTAAATGCTACTTTTGTGCCTTTATTAGCCTTTTTCTCGCCTGTTTACTGGGTTAAAAATCTTACATTCCATCTCCACCTGCTGGTGAAAGCTAGAGCAGCTGGCGATCTTCAATCTGCAATCTATTGCTTTTCCTGCAGTTCCCGGATGTAATGTTGAATTTTAATAGTCGAATTTGATCCACTGAATTTATGGAAGCGAATATTTGAACTGAAATAAAATGAACTGAAAATGACCTTTGGAATATTATACATCGTATTTTTAAAGGGTATTGAATATTTTGTAAGTGAAATCTGAAAATTGAATATGAATTATTTAATTTTTAAGTATGAAAACGTGTTTGAAATATTTTTCGTTGAAATATTCAAAGCTTAAACAAACAGATATGTTAAATTTCAGGACCTAAAAATACAAACCCTGGAATTCAAGTCATTAAAATGCAAGAACTTGTTAATACGGTGTATTATTTTTTTCAGTTTGTGATATTCAACAAGCTTTTTAATTCAAGACTTTAGGCATTGATTTTGTTCCATACTTTTATTCCAGTATGGCCATGTACTTCTAACTGAAACTAAATATTAGAGTAGGGGCGGGACTTTCTTTTGCATATAATTTCATTCATCTTCCTTTGGCTTAGTCCCTTTATTCATCAGGGTTGGCCACAGCGGAATGATCCGCCAACTTATCCAGTATGTGTTTTACACAGAAGATGCCCTTCCATTTCTTTAGGTTATTGGTTATCGGTTCCACCCCCTGGGGGTGAGGACCAGAATTGAGAACCGCTGCTTTACTTGCATGGATTTATTATTCAACTTAAATACAGCAATGTGAGCTAGCAAAGTAATCAATGTAAATTTTTAAATATAGAAAATAAGTGAACTGCAGCTATAACTTGTTGCTTGTGCATGCAGGGCCTACAAATAATGTAAAGAGACAGAGTGTGATTCAGTAATGCAATATTGTTTATTGCTTTAGTAAGTGTCAGTGATACTGTTAACATTTAAACCCATGTTATCCATGCTGATGAGAAACCCGTTTTAGCAGAATATGTAAATAAGCACTGCTTTATTCTTAACAAAGACACCATAAAATATTAATAAGTTTCATTCATTCAAAATCGCATAGAAGACCTAGTACTCGAATTGGTACGTCACATCCTGTTTACTCTGCAAAAATGGTTTCTCGCATAACTTACATTACAAAGTCCACAGGCTTTCAGAAGTTTTATTAGCCTACGTGCTATTCACACATTGTCTATTGAAAAAGTGATCAATATTAGGAATTTTTACGCACGGTCCCTTTAACATATACATTTTCAGTAATAAACTGTGCGACAGTTAACAGCCGAGACCGTAAATCTTCGGTTTCTACGGTTACGGCAGGAACTTCCACCTCACCGAAGGGCATGAAATCAGCTCTTCCAGGGCAATAGTGGATGCTGTGGGCTGTTTGTGGATGAGGAACGAAGAAAACAAGAGTGGAGAAAGAAACTGATTTAAATAAAGCGAGTAGAGGGTAAAGAATGGAATGAGAAAACAAAGAATGCGAGTCACTCCCACCTGAGACTCACTAGCCTGAGGTGAGAAAATCAGAAAGCCAACAAGTAACGTTAGAAATGATAAAATGGCGTGTGCTTGTAGATAGTGGACATGAGAATAGTTAAACAACCAGCCATTTGCATAGTTTAACAGTGGAACATTTTATTCGCTTTGTTTTTATTAAACAACTAACTTGACATGATAATATATTTCATTAAAATGTGCTGATAAAACGCATAATATGTCAATGTGTACAAACTCTGACCAGTGTTACCTGAAATATGTGACTTTTTCCAGGCCAAAAGCTGTCCAAAACCCGGCCAAACGCACAAACAATAAATAAATAAATAAAAAATAAATAAAATAAAATTGCCCAAAATATTAGAGTAATATTTTACTTAATTTGAATTTATTCAATCGAAATTAACCCAGTTACTTTACTATCATAAAGTTTTAACCACACAGCAAACACCAGCCAAGCCCATTGCCAGTCTGGTGGATGAGGTGGTTCTTTTGTCTCAAAAACTGGACCTTTTTGCAGTTATTCACTTCATTTTCTATGGTTTAAATACTAGTGACATTTTAGGCTCTATTTTTGGCTGAATTAGCTTGTCGGGTGGTCATCATAGTCGCGTACACTTTTTTGATGTACTAAAAATATTTCCTAAAGATTTAGAATAAAGAAATATGAATAAAAAATAAAAATTTATTACATATATCATTCGAAAAAATTAAATCTGTTAAAGTTTTAAAATAAAAACTGTAGTCTATTGTCATTTATTAGGCAAATAACAAACTGAGCAGCACATTCATGTTTCTACAGTCAGAATTTGTCCACTTGAATATTGAGTAATTAAAACTTAATAACAATGTAGACCTTAACGATGTTTTTGGTCTTTTTTTGGTGAAAAATACATTTGAAAAATCATGAATAACAATAATAGCATAATTAGTATAAAAATTTTGCCTTTTTTTCTTTCAAGAATAAGGTCCAAGATTTAGAATAAATCTAAAATAAAATTTGTAAAATCCATTGCCTCTATTGAACAACAATGCAGTAGTGAACGATGACTTCACTTTCTTCAGATTCCGCTTGGTATTAAAGCTTTTGATGGGGTTCTTTCACAATTTATGATGGCTTAATAGTCAAAATAGGACAAATGAGCTCATGTATGGGGCAAATTCTGCACCTCAGTGAGGGTGGGTCTTTCAAACCACCCGAATCCCCCTTCCGGCTACAGGCCTGTCAGAACCACAACATATCCAGATCACATTGAAACACTGCAACACTTATGTTGTGCAGATTATAGCTACCTATTAAAATATGTTTTACTTCAGAAACAGGGTATAAATTTGTGCCATTTGGTGTTTTAAATTATTTTGAACATAAGTAGGTGCTGCTTGTCAATTCTGTGTTTGTCAATGCTGTCAGTTGCGATAGACGTGTCATGATAAAAAGCTGTGATGTGCGTGCACGGGAAAGGGAGTCAGATTTGTCCGGGAGTCAGATTTTGATACAACTTTCCCTCACCCCCTCTTGCAGGTGGGCCCACATGGTTTATGCTATGCACTGATCACTAACTGAATGGAGTGGGAGCACACAGCTATGTTTTGTTAAATTTTAAATTTCATTAAGTTGCATATGAAATTTACATGTCAAAACCGCCCACATTTTGTCAACCCGCCAATGCCATTTTACACACACAAACAAATTTAAAACCATTCAATATGGCAACACTGACTCTGACCTTACTGATTTAACTTTAGGGGCTCTATTTTGACGGTCCATGCGCAGAGCGCAAAACGCAGGGCGCAAACGCTTTCAGGGCGTGGTGTCAGGACGCGTTTTTGCTAATTTAAGGATGGGAAAATCTGCCTTGCGCCATGGCGCATGGTCTAAAAGGGTTGAGTTTATTTTCTTAATGAGTTATAGGTGTGTTTTGAGAATAAACCAATTAGAGTCTCATCTCCCATAACCTTTAAGAGCCAGCTGCGTCACGCCAAGAGCGCATTAGCTATTTACAGGATGCAAAGTAAGTCTAAGTGGAAATAAATTAGCATTTCACAAGCAAACAGTTCACAGTTTTTTTTAACAGAAAACTGTTAAACAGAGCATCTACTGCGTGAGAATGAGAGATAATGGAACTACTTTCACATTCGCTCTTGGATAGGGAAACCTTTACGCACAGACATCAATTAGTCTATAAATAAATACTTTTGTTTGTTAAGCGGAAATATTCGTTTCAACTATTTCTAAATTCAATTCTAATTTCCAGCAAACAAATAAATGAATAATAATAACAAAGTGTGCTCAAAAACTCGAGTTATATCCCAAAACACATGCTGTGCCCCATATAGTCTAAAACCTGACAGTTGGGCAAATCTAAGCTTGTTTTTAATAAAACAAATATACATATGGATATAATAAATAATACTGCTAATAATAATAACATTATACAAAAGCAAATTGTTATAAATGAACTGAAAAAGCCTCCCGAGATGAAGAAGACATAAAAGCAGTGATTTTTCATATTTATGTAGGCTAGAAAATAATATGTTTTGTAATATTTTAATCCTTTATATTTATATTCTATATCTATTCTTATTATATCCTATATATAACCTTAATATCTAAATTTTTTCATATGTAAAGAGATTTGCCTATTGCTCTCTTGTGCGTATTAAGCAGTGCGTAAGCGAGGCGCAACTCTGCGCCAGAGTTTAGACCGGGTTAGTTTTGGTCTAATGAAAAATCTATTATAGTTTCTCAAAATAGCAACGCGCCAGCGGTCCGCCTCAGAACGCCTTCCTTTTTAGACCAGAACACCTATGGGTGCACAAATAAGCGCTAATGCATTTGCCATTTAAACAGCTTAGCAAAACGACTCTTGCACCAAGCTGAAACTAGCAAAAGACTATTGCGCCGCGCCTTGCGCAACACTGCGCCGAGTGTATGATAGGGCCCTAGATTTCACTTAGCTGAAAGATTTGAATACGGTAAACGGTAATTAAAGTAATTGACAACTCAGTAGTCATTGATTATTCAAATTGATATTTATCAGGTTTGTTTAATACTTTTTGTTTGAAATTTGTTTAACATTTGATACAAAACAAACCGGGAATACAACTTGGGTGTTCCAGGCTTTTAATTGAGTAAAGGTCTGACTTATTACAGTGTCTTTATGATAACCCTTTATGAATTAAGTTTTTCTGTTGAACACAAACAAGTTGATTTCATAGTATTTGTTTTTCCTACCAAAGAAGTCAATGATTGCTTGTTTTCAGCCTTCATCAAAATATCCTATTTGGTGTTTTCTTTAGCAATAAACAAAATACAATGTTTCTGCAATAACTTTTATTAATACTATTAGATCTTTCCATCATTTTTTTATTCCATTGTGTCATTCACAATACTTCACAAGTGTGTAGCTCTTTTTCTTCTTTAATCCGTAAAATAAACACATCTCATAACTTTGACTTTTGTTCAGATTTCATACACTTCAATTGCCATAAAATCTAAAGTTTCCTCATGGTTGGATTGGTTAATGACATATAAGGTTTTAACGCATCCTTACAGTATATCGGAATACATTTAAAGTGATTAGTAAAAATATTTCAGGAACCAGCAGTGCTGAAAAAGAGGACATGCACTCTCTGTCAAACAAACCTGAACTAACTAATCAAACCCTGCAGGATTACCAGAACATTCCAGGCAGTCGTTGAAGCAAATTGGACCTAAACTGTTCATTTTAACAAAGCTCTACCTCCAAGAGCATGTTTCAGTTAGCAGAATTCTGAGCACATGATTTGATTTCAAAGTTTAACCTTATAATATAATATAATATAATATAATATAATATAATATAATATAATATAATATAATATAATATAATATAATATAATATAATATAATATAATATAATTTAATATAATATAATATAATTTAATTTGATATGATATATGATATAATATAATATAATGTAATATAATATAATATAATTTGATATGATATAATATAATATAATATAATATAATATAATATAATATAATATAATATAATATAATATAATATAATATAATATAATATAATATAGTGTGAACAGTTTTTTTGATGTGTTTTCAAGGTCTTTGACTAAGAGTTTAAGTGAATTTAAACTATTTGGGCAGAAACAAATTATACAATTTGTCACTTTTTAAATGTCCCATGAAATAAAAAAAAAAAGGTTAGATTTTAAAGTCTGTTAGATTTAAGGTTATCTGTTTGCTAGTGTGCTCCAAAACAATGACAAAAGTCTCGTTTAGAAAATATAAAACTGATATAAATATCCAAAGCTTGCAGGCCTGCAGGATTACCAGAACATTCCAGGCAGTCGTTGAAGCAAATTGGAACTAAACTCTCCATTTTAACAAGGCTCTACCTCCAAGAACATGTTTCAGTTTGCAGAAATCTGGTCAACATCACCACATAGGTATGCTTATTTGTGCCATTAAACTTATAAACAATAAGTGTCATGTTCTCACAGTTTTCAGAGACCATTTTTAGAGGCACATCCAATAGAGGGTGCAATTTATTGAGAGCTATAGAGGGCACAAGGATTATCTGAGCTTTCACCTTTAAAGGTCTCCTTAGAATTCAGACCAAGTAGTCAAGACACGCACTCTTCTTTAAGTGTAAGCCCACTACCCATAAATCACTAGCTCATTCATTAGCTTTGTGTCGTTGGAGACACGCCCAGGAGGGCCAGAGGCGAGCGAAGCACAGTCAAAATACCATTCTCCCATTTCCATGTTAATTACAGAACCCCGAGATGGATGTCTTCAACCTCATTGTTCCTTTAATGTATGCAAAGCACATGCAATTGCCACATTAAAACCAAGAGGACGATGTTCAAACAAGCTAGTAAAACAGCGGCTTTGGCATTTGGCTTTGAAATCAATGTCAAGATGTTTTATGACAAACACCAGGTTAGAATGCCTGAATGCTCTTTAGTGGCAAGAAAAGAATGATATTAGCGTTTACAGTCTAAAGTGTGAGGATTCACTGTATGTGGCAATAGGGCTGGGCGACAAAAATCTTAAATCACGATATACAAGTCATCTCATATCCTGATAGAGATGCATATCGCGATGTATTCAGTTTGTTAATATTGACCACATGGAAAGGACTAGTTCCACTTGAACGTTTTAAAGGATATGCTGAAATATGTACTCACTCAAATATGATGGTTTTTCTTTATGTAAAACGTCTGGGCAAGTGTTTGATTAATAATGTAGAAATGAGTTTAGATGCAAAAATTAAATGCCATTTGATATTTTCTTCTAAAATTAGCATTTCTGTTTTTTGACTCCTTTGTGGAAGCTGAGAAATTGTACTTTTATCGTGACAATTAAGTTCTTTAGAGTGAAATAACTGAACATAAGCGTAGGAGGCTGAAAAAAATGCTTATTATACGAGAAAATTTCAGACGGCATTTAGTGGTTTTTGCATCTGAACTCGTCAAATATCAAATAAATATTAAAGAAATATAAAACACTTATTAACAACTATTGCTGGCATAACGACATAAAATTAAATATTGATAAATAAAATGCCAAATGTAAATATTGTACTTTCAAGCCATGCTGTTTATTCATGTTTCTGTCTGCATTCAGATTGGCCATGCCAATGCTGAAAATAGAATTACTGTAAACAATTTTTTTTGGCGGCACAACAAAATAAGTAAAGTTTATTTATAAATTAATTTCAAGAGGATCACATGCTTATGATGTGAATAATAAATAATGTGGTCCCGCATTATTCAATTCATGATTCACCCATCAGACGGTTCCTAAGCCACTATAAAAACCCTAAGTTCCAGCATCTTTATTTTGAAGAATCCCCTCTTCCACCCCTACTCCTCCTCCTTTTCAAGATGGGTGGCACAGTGGCCCAATGGTTAGCACTGTTGCCTCACAGCAAGAATGTCACTGGTTTTAGTCCTTACCAAGCCAGCCGACGTTTCTGTGTGGAGTTTACATGTTCTCCCCGTGCTCACATGGGTTTCCCCCGGGTTCCCCGGTTTCCTCCCACCGTCCAAAAACATGCAACTTAAGTTAATTGACTATTCCAAATCGGCACCATAGACATTCTCCTAGTAAGTAGTTATCTCTTAAGAGCAATCACTATCTGTTCATTAGTTACTACAGTGGGGAGTTCTCAAGATCTACCTGAGCTCAAACTCTCCTCTCACCTTGCAAACGGGACAGCATGCCAAACAAGCTTTATAATCAATCATCAGCTAAGTGTGAACTCTTGAAATGATAATATGAAACAATAGACTTGGGCTGCAAGATATTGGAAAAATCTGACATTGCGATATTTTTTTTCCTGCAATATATTGTGTATATAAATATAGTCAAACTTGAAATAATCCATACCCCTGGCAAATTCTGACTTAAAGTTATTTAAAAAATACTTATACTTGAAGAAATAGTTTTTCCTTCAATCATGTCTCTTACACATCTTCTAAGGCTACGTTCACACCAAATACGCCCACCTGTGACTCGGATCTGTTTTAGTTTTGACAGTGTGAACAGCTCAAACCGCATGGAATCTGATCTTTTCAATTCAGATTTGTGCCACGTTCTTATGTAGTTTTAAATCAGATACAGATCTGATGTTTTGCAATCCAACCGTAGTGAGAACGGTTATGTAGGATTTCAAGTGACATTTAGATAATCTTAATCCACATGCGTCATAGTTCTGTGCTGCAAACATCATCTACTCCTCAGCAGCATAGTAGAATAGCACACAGGGCAATACTTTTCTATAAAAAGTTGGTTGTTCATTATGAAAAAAGTTTTCAACTCAAAACTGGTGCTTATTAACCAATCACATAAAAAATATGTCCATGAAAAATGCTTTATAAAAAAAATGTCCATAAAAAATTAATAAACACATAGGCCTACATAAAATAGCTATATTTCTCTTAAATGATTAATACATTAATAGAAAAAAATATATATGAAAGTGATATGAATATAAAAACTCTGCCTTCACAGTTCAATCTGCGGTTGCTCTTTAATCCTTGATGAGTTCACCACACCGGTGGTCAGAAAGATGCCCAAAAAATCACAAGTGATCAGTGTTTCCAATCACAAGAGAGTTTCAAATGCTGAAATGCGTATAGTAGCAGAACAACCATTTACAGTTCATAAAGTAAACCACAGTTGTCTGGTGAAAGGGCAAAATTCACATTAAACCTAATCTAAACCTTAACTTCATACAGTAAACACATTGTTTGCATAATTGGATGTTTTGTGCTGTCCGTAATTGTACTTTTGCACATGTGGGTCAGTTAAGGACCATGACCTGTTTACGATGGAAATCTGATTTTGGCCCCATTTATGACAACAGTGTGAACAGCTATGCAAAAACAATAAAAATAAAAAATCAGATCTTAGACAAAAAAAATCTGATTTGAGCAGCCTTGCGATGTGAAAGTAGCCTTATTATCATTTGGGAGAAGCCTGTGTCATTTCTGGTCAAAAAAACATTTCCTTGTTGAATAAAAGTAACTTTAAGTCAGAATTTGAATCAGTATGAATAATTTCAGCTTGGCTGTATAGACACACGATTGAATACATATACAAACTCACCAGATGATATGAATAATGCTATTTGTAAATAATTTATTTATTTTGATTGGGATGTTTCTGTAGGGGAGTGAATCATGCATAAAATGCAATAGACAAATTACAAGTAAAATAAATAAATTCAACAGACCAAAGACAAAAGTGTGATAAACAGCGCCTTATTGTTTTCAGGGTTGCCAAATACTATAATATTTGGGTACAGAAATTGAATAATCAAATGTAAAATAACACTGCAAAGTCTTTTCTGTATAAATAATTCAATGAAATTATTATTTAAGTTACAAATGGTGAATTTCTTTGTGGTTGAATGCTTTGAAGTATCTATAGTGCCCTAAAAAAACATATTCAAATGACACTTTCAGTCCGTGGCTTCTGGTCAACTATAATCCCGACTCAACATTGCATATCCTGTGATGTGACTATTGTGGATGCTCAAATGAAACACTGTAAAAAAGGCATCCACACAATTCATTCGTGTTGTCTCAACAAAATAGATTGTTTACTCAATAGTGAATTGAACATAAAACAATTAATTTGTCCTCAAAAAACTAAATAATTGTGTTTCAGCTCATTTTAAACAAGTTGGTTGAACTTTTTTTTGAGTGTATATTGTGGAACCTCTCACTAGACAATTAGTTTGTCAATATCATATATATTGCCCCCATTGCTCAGTCCTACAGTATATGGCAATGTTTGCACCTCTGAGATAAACTCCCATTAGAGATCCTTTAATAAGCAGTCAACTGTTTTCAAATAATCTTCACAATTATTGACCAACTGCAAATAAACGCTTGTTCTTCTTCTTTCCACAGTTGAACTGACTCCATGCCTGTGGAGCGTAGGCTTCAGGGAACAGAAGGACCCTTGAGTTTAATCTTTCTCGGGGCAGATCTGGGTCAGTGAAGGCCAACAGAAGGCTGGATCCCATGGGGTCAGTGCAAAACACTCTGCCATTTCTCATCTCCACACACACACACACACACCCGTCCCTGAACCTCCAACTGGGTACAGGACCTCCGGTAAGCCCACTCGACTGGACGGCGCACCACACAGGGGGCTTTAATTTTAATTTAGTGTGTTGACAGATACAGACGAGAGAGATGATGACTCAGGTGTTGGACATTAATGTCAATTTAGCCGATAATTTAGAGCTGCAATGCATTACATTGGAAATCTGTCCCATGCTACTTACTATTCCTGGAAATAGTTGGAGCTGTCCCAACACAGAAATGGTTTGACAGAAATTTGGAGACATTGATGCATGGTTTTAAATTTCCCTGGCAAGTGAATTGTTAGCGTTACTTGCTAAGTCATCATTATTATGACCGTTTAGACTTGTGGTAAAACATTTAAACAATCCCCTTACATGAAGGATTAAACCTGGATGCAAAACATGTCCAGTAGCATTTTGTGGTGAGATACTTTAGATTATGCCAAAGTTGTGTGCAATTACTTGTGGACACAGTTAAACTTGTGTTTTTCGTAGAAATAGTTTTCCACATCATAAAAAAGTGAGTTTGACTTCACATCTTACGTGCTTTTTCTAACATGATCTTTCTTATAAAAATGTGTGCCACAATTGCAAGATTTATTAGTTGATTTTCAACTTTTCAGTTATATTGCAGCTGTTTTTTTACAGTCCTTTTTGCTACATTTCTCAAAATCTGTTGCCATTTATGTGTGCTAACATATATCACAACTGTGCTTTAAGTGTCCCAAGTTGCAGACTAGGGCTGCACAACATATTGATTCATCATCAGTGAATGAAATGTGCAAATTGTCAATAGACACATTGCAGGATCTGCAAGTTGTAGGGCTGCACACTTAATCGAAAAAAAAAATTCTTGATTCGACCCCCCACACAATCTTAATCCAGCATCTCTACGATTCAGACAATTATATTTTCAAATTCGGGAGAAGACAAAAAGGCAGATGCACAAGTCTTCACATTATTTAAATACATACCTCCAAATGGGGTTAAAAGTGCCATACTGTATTTATAAGAAATAATTCACCTCAAAATGTAATGTGATGTATTTGTTTACTGTTTGTTTACTACCGAGAGTATGCTCATATGACCACGATTGATTTCTACTTTAGTGAACAGAACCTGCATAGGCTGTGAATAACAGATAATAAATTTGTAAATAACGCTCAGTTTGTTGCACAGTGATCGTTTGGGAGCCGCGCGGGAGATATGATTTGCATGTACGTTTTTTTTTCCCTCAGAGAGACAGTAGCCATGACATGAGTGCACTCGGCAGTAAAAGTGAAACGGAAAGCGCTTACGTCATTTAAATGATTATATCGCATTTTAAATTTATGATTACGACAAGCATTTAATATGTTTTTTTTTTCTTTCATGGCAAACACAACATATTGTGCATAAAAAATAAATGATTGCAAGGTCAATACAACTACTCTAGCCATATAAAGTTAAATATAATGCAAGAGGGAATCTGATAATGACAAATGTCTCATTTTACCAGTGAAAAAAATGTTTTAATAATATTGTCAATGACAAATGGCAAGCATATGTCTCAAACATAATAATTCAACTTTATAATTATAAATAGTTGCATTCTGATGTAATCATTTGGTAACACTTTATTTTGAAGGTCCATTTGAGAATTAGTAGTCTGTCTGCTTAATATCTGCTGATACTGCTCCTTCAACAGACATTTAAATGACAATAAGAAACTTCATGTCAGCTTACACTAAACCTAACCCTAACCCCAACCTAAAAGTCTACTTATAATCTAATGAGAATTAGTTGGCATGTAGATGCAATGTAACTCAAATTCAACAAACCAAGGATCAAAATAAAGTGTGACCAATCATTTTATTGGCATAAACGGCCACAACAAATTTAAAGTCTATTCAAGTCCACCATTCCAAGTCTTTGCACAATTTAGCATTTTAACTAACAGTAGAACGAGACATAGGCATAATATTGTTATTGTTTAACCATATTGTAATGAAGTTTACGGCCCTTTGGCCTCCGGGAAGAAGGAGGCGGAGAATATTTTAATTAAGAATTAAATATTCTTAATTAAATATTAAGAATATTTATTTATAACATGAATGGCTGCTCTTCACGGAGACTGCCGTCTAAACCAAAACAAACGCACAGCAGTTCCTCAAGGAGACTGCCGTCAAACTGAAAGCAAAAGTAAAACATTATGTCCGGGCCCGGTCCTCTCTCGGCTTCCTCTACCATCGTTCCTCCTCTTATAGTCCAGAGCTCCTTCCGTGGGATTCGAGGCCGGTGCGCACCACTGGTGCATAAACTTACGCGGCGGCCTCATTCCGTTCCCACGGCGCTTGGCTGCGCCCCCTCGCCACACATATGTTTTAAGAAATAAAATTAAAAATAGCCAACTCAAATTAACCTATTAAAAAAACAACAACTTCTATTTACATTAATGAACCAACCATTATAAACTGTGTAAACCAGCCACCCACAACACCCTAGCAGTGTACCTAAAGCAGGGGTCTCAAACTCAAATTGCCGGGGGGCCATTTCAGTGACTGAAAATTCATAGCAGGGTCGTTTTAACATTTAAGCACAAGAAAAAAAGTGAAGTAATTAATCTTAGGAAAACAGACATGATGTTTATAATTCAAGCATTACCTTTCACAAATCAACAAATCAGCATGTTTTTTGCTTCACACAACTGCTGAAATATATCTGTGGCTGTTTAAATTAGCATTTTGACATTTAAATAGTCATAATAATGATATAATAATAATTATTATTCTGTCCCAACCAATTGTTGCTTGACCAAAAGTTGAACAGATAGCGCAAGAACAGCAGAAACAGTTTGGGTAACTTAACTGGCAATTGTTCTTCTCTGTATCTCTCAATTCAACCAGCAGTTTTCATAGTATTCTCAATGCACATATGAGGAAAATCTATTAAAAGAGACCATTTAAAACAAATATTAGCAAAATTTGCATATTTGTTACACCACCAGCATAACGTGTAAGCCATGAAAAAGTGTTTGTTCAACAAAATACAGGTAGTATAAAACTGATGATAATCAAATGACCCTTAAATACTTACAAATATAAAGCTTGTAAAAAGTAAAAATAGAGTAAAAATAGAGCACTTTTATATAAAAGTTTAAATCAGCCACAGAATTAAAACGAAAGTAAAACTGAAAAACGGTATAATATAGTGCAGTACTTTAAACGTCCAATAGGTGGGGGGTCAAAACCACAAGTGACCATATGCACAACAACGATAGTGATTCAAAAACATATTTTGGGCGGCTGAATCTTGTCAGTCAGGAGTTTGAGATCCGTGACCCCACACAGAACACCTTCACAATTTTTGCACACATTTTAATCACAAATTGCTAAATTCTAGCGGAACATTTTATCTCAAGGACGTAACCAGCAGGCATTTGATCAACACTACTTCAAAAAAACCTAATCACGTTATAAAGAGTTGTTTCCTGCAAAATAACCCTTGCCGGACCTCTTCTGTGACAAATGAACCAAACTGAGTGCAAGACAGGCAAAAGTTGGTAGTGTATTTAGTGCGCTCTTGCATGGCAAACTGGGTCAAAGGATTACCAGCAGGCTATAAAAAGATGCCTTTTTGGCCACAGACGAATTCAAGGCTGTAGATCTGAATAGTGTGTTTATGTGCACACGAATACAAGTGTGTAAAGGGGGAGGTGTGTTTTTGTGCCAAGCATATGGCCGTAGGGAGAGAGAGAGAGAAGGGGACAAGCAATAATCCCTCTGCAGTCATGCCATGGTCACTTGTGTTTTCTGTGTGTGTGTGTGTGTGGCCGGTGGGTGTCGAGGGTTGTCTGATTTGGTTCTTCTGGCTTGCGGTGAGGATTAGAGCTCTGGAGGGCCGTGCGTGTTCACTTGACAGACCTCTTGTACTCCCTTAACTTTAAAACAGTTAGACACAAGGCAGCAAAAAACAACAGACATTTGTCTAAGTGATCTTAGAGACAATTACTTTTTCTTGTGATAAAATATGTTTATTACAATTTTTAAAAGTCAATTAGTAAAAATATAATGCTTAAAATGGAGCTTTTTAGTAGTGCAGAAAGTGAGGAATGTTTATGATGTACATAAAAAGGACATCTAAAACAATTCAATACTAATTAATAGGTAATAAACAATAAAATAACTTCTTTAAAATGGACTATTTGTACAAATATAATTTTTCATAAATTTTCATGCAGTAATCACCCTTTTGTCAATATGTGAAAAGCTTGTAACAAATTAACTTTATGTGAACAATGTTCGGGATGATTTGGCTTTAAATATATGTGATGAACTCCCATCCTTTTCATTCTATGACATCTGAAATAAACGTCAATGAAATCTTAATGTATCATGCGATACTACAGTCAGACTATATTTCACAAAGACCTAAATGGTCTGTAATCTCAAATATACTTTAGAATCAAATAATCATAACGGTATATTTTTCAATTCCTAGTCCGTCAACGTGATGCAGTTCACAGAACAGCTACAGGTGTCGCTAATGCATTTTTCCAATTCTACATCTAGACGTTAAAAAGCATACAATCTACAATCACTAACAATAACTTCAATTATATTCCAGTTTAAATGCAAAACCAACTACTATTTAATATAAAATACACAAAAAACAACAAGAAAAATATCATAATAACTAAAAATACAAAACGTCTCGTATAATATTTCCTGTGTAATTAAGATCAGTGGTCCCAAACCCCCCTAGGCCGCGGACCGGTACCAGTTTGTGGATTAATTGTTCTCAGGCCACACAAGAAATCCTTAATTATTTATTATGCGAGTCTGAACAATCTTTTATTTTGAAAACTCTTTTATTTTCTCGGGTTACATCTCGGTCACTTGAGTGCCAAAGTTTAACCCACAAGCAGCAAAATAAGGAAAAAACAGATGGCCCAATGAAGGACACGTGAACTGCCAAGGAATGGATACGCAACTCATTTGTCAACATATCAGGTGAATCCAGCATGTCTGTGCAAGAAAAAGATCAACTGCTGGAGATCGCAAATGACAGCCGATCGCATATTGCATCTTTTCCGCACGCAACTTTGTTATTTCCAGTGGAGGTGTGCTGCTTGAGCGTGCTCATAAGAGCGATGCGTGCCAGGCACACAGTTTCGCGAGTCATGGACAAGAACTGACCGATCAGCTTCATACTTTGTATGGATTATACACATTTCGGTAGACTAATTACTTTTAACAAACACAGAACAACCAAACATTGCAGTACTTTTTATTTTCTCCATAAATTAAACTTGTATCAGAGTTACAGCAATGTTTGGTCAGCTTGTCATCTTCTGAGAAAATGGTTGATGGTCCTAGCAATCTACGTAGAATCCCTCGGGCTGCTGTAAAATTGTTAGGTCTTGACCTAAGAAGGTTGGGGACCACTGCTTTAGATAGCTCTGTCATATAAAAGCGTAATTGATTTATTTATTTTTTTATAAAAGCTTATGTGGAGGCTTATTAAATAAAACTGCTTTATTTACAATAGTCTTTATTATGCTGTGGTACAACTGTCCGTATGGAAAGTGGCGTACTGTACACTGCACATACTGTACCTTCCAGCAGTGTGTTCGATTTAACTGACCTTGCTACTAACCCAAACCCGTTGAAACTACAAGTAAAGGCAGTTGCCCTGAGGAACACAGGGAGATGTAGTCCATAAACAAGCCTTAAGCGTGTGCGGGTCGATCATCGGTGCGAGGGGCTCTCCAGATGTCCTCTCCAGCGTTCGATGCCTGAGTTTCGGGCAGGTCTTCTGGGGTCTCTGGAGGCTTTAAACTGAGCCTCCAACTCCTCCACCCATGCTGTGCTCCAGTCCCACACGGGCAAAGGCTCCACCTCTCCAAAACACTCTCTCGGGGGGAACAGGACACTCAGAGGGGACGCAGGCGGGGAAAAATCTGCACGATCACACACACATCACGAAGCAGATTAAGAGCGATGTATGCGCACACATGCACATAGGTGCAAAATACACAAAGGCAATCTGTTAACACGCATAAAGATGCACAAGTCAATTTGACCATAATAACACCGGATGAAAGCGCACAATGCTGCCGGCCACATCGGTTTACAATGTACTAGTCATTTAACCTGATGCATTCGCTTAGATTGAAAGATAGACGGAGGGAGAGCGAAAGGGGGAAACAATCAGCAAATGGAGAGAGGAAAGTCCCTGTAGGTTTCTCTTTTGAAAGCCGTGATTGATTTGCTGAAACTTCAGAGCGGACGGTGGGGGAGCGCAGACAATTTGCAGACAGGCCCTCAAATCCCATTATTTTTTATTGTAGCAAAGCAGCGCTGCTATTTTTCACTGTCTCATTGGGAAGCGTGATGCTGCAGTGCCTCGCCAATGTGATCTGACAATGGAAATTCTCATCCCAAATACAAAGTTCTCCCCCTTTGGTTATGCAATGATCATGAAGGCACTTAAGAGACACTTCAAATAGTCTGAATGCGGTTGCATTAGATAACACGATATCAGATCAGATGATGACTCAGAGCTGTTGCA
This sequence comes from Danio rerio, assembly GCF_052040795.2. Classification (NCBI taxonomy): domain Eukaryota; kingdom Metazoa; phylum Chordata; class Actinopteri; order Cypriniformes; family Danionidae; genus Danio; species Danio rerio. The sequence continues at coordinate 35,015,226 of NC_141030.1, read as the reverse complement.
TTTTATTTTGTTGTTGTTATTTTTAATCCACTGGTCTCATATTAACCGTTAAAATGTTCCATTCAAATCTGTCAACCTGAAAACATCCAAAAAATTTTGCCTTCATTTTTCTCTACCAAAAGCCTTTTTTGTCCAGTATTTGCTCCTTATATCTTTCGATTAGAATAAAAGCCACATATATTTTGTGGAAAGCAATGATGTTCAGATATCATTAAGTGAGAATAAAGTCCCTAGATACTTTGTAGCCACTGTTTGTCATAACACGTAATTATGTACAATTCCAAAGGAACTGAATTGAAGCAAATATTTGCATAACGTGTTTGTTGACTATGCAAATGAGATAGAATAATTTTACAGGACTGAAGAGCTGAGAAGCGCGTGACTGACAATGACAAACTAAGAAAAGCTGGAAAGCAGCTAAGAAAAGCACAATGTGATTCAATTCAGTTTGTCTTAATTTCTTTAGTGCTTTTACAATGTACAGATGAAGTCAGAATTATTAAACCCCTGAATTATTAGCCCGCCTGTATATTTTTCCAACAATTTCTGTTTAACGAAGAGATTTCTTCATCACATTTCTAAATATAATAGTTTTAATAACTCATTTCTAATAACTGATTTATCTTTGCCATGATGACAGTACATGATAATATTTGACTAGATATTTTTTCTAAACACTAGTATGCAGCTTAAAGTTATTGTATAACGATGGTTTGTTCTGTAGACTATTGAAAAGAAATATAGCTTAAAGGGGCTAATAATTTTGATCTTAAATAAAAAATAAAATAAAATAAAAAACTGCTTTTATTCTAGCCAAAATAAAACAAATAAGACTTTCTCCAGAAGAAAAAAAATTTGATCAGACATACTGCGAACTTTTCCTTGCACTGTTAAACAACATTTGGGAAATATTTAAAAAGAAAACAAAATTGAAAGGTGGGCTAATAATTCTAAATTAAACTCTAGATTGTGTCAAAGCAACTTAACAGAAGTTCTAGTAAATTAAAACTGTGTCCGTCCAGTTTTCAGTTCAGTTCAGTTGGTTTAATTTTCACTGCTGAAAGTCCAAACACTGAAGAGCAAATCCATCGATGTGCAGCCCCGAACCAAGCAAGCCTGTGGCGACAGTGGCGAGAAGCAAACTTCACCAATTGACAAAGTGAAGGAAAAAAAAAACTCAAGAAAAAACAGGCTTAAGATTCAAGTGATGACACTTAAATCTTATCGGATTTATAAATAACTTATAAGTAGAGCCAGAAGAAATTTGCAGAATTTGCAGTGGCAAAAACTACATACTGTGCCTGTAGCAAAAAACAGTAATTACATTACATTAATCTTAAATATTCAATACATTAACATTCTAATGAAATTTTAGATTTATTGCCAATAATAATGGTTTCCCAATAGTGTTTCTAAAAAAATAAAATAAAATCAAACATGATAATTTTTAGCTCTGTTTTAGGTCATTTCTACTGAGCTTTAAACTAGTTTCATGTGTTTGTATCAGAGAGTTATGTAACAAACTCAAAAAGTGTTGTTTAGTGCTCATGTAAAGAACTGCTTATGTAAATTACAGAGCAATTACAAAATACGACCATTTATTCTACATAACAAACATTTAATGAATAAACCCAAAAACCTGATTTTCTTGAATGAATAAACCTTTAAAAACCTGACTTTGTTCAAAATGGGAAGTGAGAGTTAGTGTTAGTTCACTGAAAAATGTAAATGATGTTATTCATTTCTCACCATGTCAAACCACTAAGACCTTAACTCATCTCCGCAACACAAGTGAGGATAATTTAGCTGAAATCTGAGGTCTCGAATTCTCCATACACGGTAATAAATTCTGGGATTCACACAATTGATTTGTGTTCGGACAAAATGGAGAAATTAAGTTATTATTATTATATTTTTTTTTACAAATGTAAGATTGAACATAAAACAATTAAGTCTGTCGGAAATAAGCTTCAAGAACTGTGTTGTTCCATCACATTTTAAAGAAGTGGTTTGAATAAACAGCAAATGTCTTAGTCTGAGTGTAAACTGCAATGGTCTCGACATTCAACTTTCAGAAAAATACCACAAAAAAAAAAAAAATGCTCAAAACAGACAATATGCCTTCAGTGGTTTAATCGGAAACTACAAAAATACGTTTGTGCATGCATAAAACAAAAATAACCACTTTATTCAACAGTTTCTTCTCCTCAAGGTCAGTATATTTTGCTCTTTAATAACAATAATTTATAACTATATGAAATAACAATGTAATATACATGTAAAAGTTGAGATCTGGGAATAATATACTTTTATTTGAACTTGATTTAAATTATTTACACTTATTTATGTAGTTGTTTTATTTTTAAGCATTATTTTATTTTGGACTGAATAAAAACTGGCCATTTTCAAGCATTTGCACACTAGCACAGCTTTTGAATCTGGCCCGATTGATAAACCTAGAGAGCTTGGCTACACAGGGAAATTGTTCCACCTAGTGGCCATTTCTGGCATCTACCTCAGCACTTGCTGCTAGCAAACCTGCTACTTGAATATTCATATAGACACTTCATTCTAGAGATGCTGAAGAAAATTTATAACTTACCTGATAAATTACCGCTCATGGATTCAGCAGTCAAAGCCAGGACGCGGGCGAAGTTGGCATCATTTATAAAGGAGCAGTCCGAGGAGCTGATGATGCTGGTGCGAGCGCTCGTCACGTTGCTCTCAGACACCGAACCCCAGCCATTCCACAATGAACCCTCCCATTCGCTGCAGCAAGAGGACGGTGTGCTCCTTAGAGTGGCTCTCCTGAGGCCGATCGGCACTGTCTCCTGCTCCTCATCCATCTCCCGGTCCCCAGGCCCACAGATATAGCCCAACGTGGGTGTAGGAGAGAACGGACGGGGCATTGATGGAGTACTCTGATGGGATGTGCTGAAGGAAGACATCAAAATAAGTCCTAGTCTTTATATATGACTGACTACTGTATTTGCGGCGACTCTTTAAATACATTCATACAAAGTGAGTTATTTAAAATCAGCTCAGCGACCAAATATTGCAAATGTGGAAGTAAAATGCGGATTTATTAGCAAATTTAACTTGTAAAACTGCGTATTTGTAGGCTTCAGAAAATCTTTAACTCTCATTCTTTTCTTTTTTTTTATCCTCGTTTTGTATTTGTTTTCTATTTCTTTAAAATTAGCTGAAATGACAAAGTTATTTTTTATGTTCATTCTACTTAAATTAGTTACGTTAACTTAACAGATTTGGGTTAGGTTGTGGAACTCTTTTTTTTTTTTTTTTTTTTTTTGCAGTGTATTTTGGATAGCGCAATTCACACACACTGGCAATTTAATTTAGCTTATTTTACCAGCAATGGAAAATCATTAGCTTGGTTTCCGTCCTAACATGAAGCAAATAAGATAAAATAAGCATTTTTAATTCTATGTTTAGTGCATCCATCAATTCTTTCTCTTGCGATATTTCAAAATGTGCATCAAACCTTTATGATGGAAACCCAGCTCTGTCTTGATTACAAAAACACTCCTCAACTTTTGTTTATTAGTGTTTAATTATAATAAATAGTTTAAAAGGACAGCAGTTATTTGAATAAATGAATGAGTGAGAGATTGTGCCTGCGTCTTTAAAACTAATGTAGGTAAAATTCCTCTGAAAATAGGGGAAACCACATTGTGTAGCTTTTTAGTTTGCTATTGAAGCTACTTTATGAATAATATCACGCTAGTAGCATGGATGGCAAGATTTCCAATATGAGTGTTTGTGTCTGTGATCTGTTTGAGTGTGTGTGATCTTTGAGAAAGTGATGTGTGTTTGTGCTTATCAATTTCAACTGACAGGAACTACTGTATCTATCCCATTTATGGCAGTCAGTGTTCATATTGTGGTCAGCCATCACAAAATAAATCAATATATGAGAGACACTTAGGTGTTCTCTCACCTCTGTCCCTGTGGTTTGGGACTGATCTCCATGTATTGAGTGTGTCCCTGAGTGCTGAGGGTCGTGTCCTGGTAGTCATCGGTGGAGAGGCAGAAGGAGGCTGTGGACAGATGGCTATAGGATGGGCTTAGCTGGGCTGGACTGTGGTTGTTTGGACAGCCTGTATTGGCTGAAGCTGGACCCTGGAGCCCAGATGCAGCACATACAGACTGCTGAGAACCAATGTCCACTGTTAGCTTGGTGGATCTGGTAGACCTGAGGGATCAGAAATATAAACAAATGAACTTGCTTATTGTGTTACCTTCCTGACTAGTTACTAGTTTTAGACTAGTGTAACCCCACCGGTCCTAAACCACCCAACCCTCTCCAAACTGGGATCAAACTGGTGACTTTCCGCATGGGAGTCAGTCGCTCTAACAAGGAGGTTAAAGACCATGGCCTCTAGCGTCTGTCGCTAGAGCATCTTTTCGAGTTCAGAGGAGTGAGGTTTACCTGCACAGCACTTCACTAGCTGGCTCACTAGCTGGCTAGTTACACTACACACCTCCTAAACCTCACTCCCATCCGTGTCATGGCACCAATGTAACCCCGTCAGTCCTACACCACCCAACCCGCTCTGAACTGGGATTAAACATTTCGGCAAGGGAGTTGGTTTTTTGAAAATTTTTCAGTGAACATCTGAGCATCGCTGATTTGCCATTATGTTCATGTGCTCAACAGAAATGACTGTGATTGGCCGTGATAAACAGCACTGATTTGCCATTGTGTTCACATGCTCAACACAAATGACTGTGATTGGCCCTGAAGGTCATCAGTTCACCAAACGCACAGCTGTTTACTGTGTGTAACCACAAATAAAGGCACACTGGAGCGTTTTATAGCCGTGATTCATCAGCGGATCGCTCATATGTTAGCTTATAGACAAACCAGCTGATCGACGGGACTTTGAAACACTTCAGTGTCCCTGCATCTGTGGTTGTATTTGAGTTTGGTGAATCGATAACCTTCACAACCAATCAGTAAATTCTGTTGAGCATGTGAACACAATGGCAAATCAGCGCTGTTTAAGAACGTACTCCACAGCGCTCAAATGTTTGCAGGAAATAGATGTTTTAAAATTTCAGTACCGTTGGTATCGAATTCCAGTATCGTGACAACCCTACTAGGACACTTATTATTCATATCTATTTCACTGCTAATTGCTAATGCTAATTAATAATTTGTGGCCAGCTTTTTTCCCTGCATGTTTATCATGAGGATTTTTATCTTCTTAAACCCGTTTTATTTTGGAATTTCTGCCTGAATTTTGCCTACCCAAATTTAAAAGCTTACCAAATCCACATGCAGAGGTTTTGGTATGCAGAAGAATTTGGTATCATTTTAAAGAAAACCCTTTGACTTTTCAATAAACACTATTGAAAGTGTTTAAAATAACTGTATATGTTGCCTGTGTTATAATAAGCGCCTAAAAAAAGAGGCAGTTTTTGTATTTTTTTTTTATAAACTCAAATTTGAAAGTGTACCTTTTAGGTTCTGTGTGGTCTAGGTTACTGTAATACATTTTGGTGGTTCCTGCACATGTCTATAATCATAGGAAAAAGAAAAATGTCTCTACCTTAATCTATGCAAAAGTTATTGTATTCCAACTGATGAGAGGTGCTATACGTTTTCATATGTTTTCATATTTTACTATTCTTTTGTTTAATTAACATAATTCATTGTGTTTGGACCACGTAAGACATATAATTGATTACCTATGCACATCACCTCAAAAACAGAGGAGAAATGGCCCTGAAGCGCGCAGCATAAGGTAGGAGATAACAGCTTTCTGTGCTATCTGAGGCTGCTTACTGATCATAAATGTATTGGTTTCATTTCTGCGCCATGGAAACAAGCTGATTCATTCGACAACTGTTATATGTGAATATAATTCAGTAAAAAGAATGCTAGAACCGTACGAGCACCGGTAAGAGCTTGCATTTGAGCTATAACTTGTACATGTATTATATATGAACCATATGAAAAATATGAAAACGAACCAATGTTCAATACCCAGCTCAGGTATCCAAAATACTGTGTATTTAAGTGTAAATAACTTTTGTACAGTAGAATAAAAACTGAAGTGATGCATATGTGCATAAAATATAGCTTCTACACTTTCAAATGGAACCACTTAAGGGGGTCTGGTGCAATGCTGGCCCTTTAAATCTTAAAGGGAAAGTTGATGACGTCATGCAAAGTTTGTGAGGTTAAGTCTTTTTAAAGGATAAAACTTTTTTTCTAGCCATGAATACCATTAATAAATTGATTCCTTTAATTTTATGTAAATTGTTGACACATTTTACTAATTTAATATTTCAACGAATTTAATCAGGCAGGAATAAATTAACACGAATTAATGCATTTCACTATTCTTAGAGACCATGAAGTCTATTTATTTATTTTTTTTTTTATATTTTCCCATGGCAAAGTAAAATCATAAACGCAAAGCATAATATGCACCAGAGAGAGAGAGAGAAAAAAATACCCCAATATTTCGAGCATTAAGAAGTAAATAATTTTCAGAAGCTCCAATGTGTGCAGTTAAAAGTTCATTGCAAAATTAACTTTTTTATACCTCTATAATAACATTTGAGTCTAGGAAAATTCAGCAGACAAAGCACTAACATGAACTTAACTAATAACCCCATAATGTCTCCGGAGACTTTAAAGAGCAAACCATCAGCAATAAAATGTCCTCTTAGGAGGGCGTTTATGTCCTAATATGTGTGTAGGATTTTGACACTTTCTGAGTGGGCACTTCTATGTCTGTTCCAGCTTGCAACTCTGGTCCTTTTTTTTTGTCTGTCCCTTGTGGCATGAAGCCTACAGTTTCAGTGTTCACAGCCAAAATTAGCTTCCTGTCTGTGTCCTACAGCATTTAAAACACACTTCCTCCCACTTACAGACCTTCTAATAAATAGCGTGGGCCATTTCTCCTTCTGCCTCCCTGTCCATTAGACTTGTGCAATAGTCTAAAATTGGTTTTCAGTCTTGTAGTCTGAGAGCAGAGAGACAGTAGTAGACTTTACTTTTCTCACGGTATAATGACATGGTGTTGTCACAGACACCGTCATTACAGACCTGCAGGGCCATGACCCCTCAAATGTCTGGGAGATGGACAGAAATCTTGGGTTCTTTGGCAGTAGTTATTAAGGACCACTCACTTTCTGATATGAAAGAATGGAGAAGCTCTGAAGTTTATGGCCATTCAAGAAGCCAAAGGGAGAAGAATGATTATCTAATGTTCTCACCTGTGGAATTGAACTGTGTGATAAAAGGCAAACAAAAAGTTCAGAGCATCTACCCTCACCGGCCCCTTTATTAGGTACACCTTCCTAGCACCAGGTTGGACCTCATTTTGCCTTTAGAACTGCCTTAGTCCTTCCTGGCACAGACTCAACATGGTACTGGAAACATTCCCTCAGAGATTTTGGGCCATATTGAGATGATAGCATCAACGCTGCAGATTTGTCGGCTGCACATCCATGATGCGAATCTCCCGTTCCACCACAACCCAAAGGTGCTCTATTGGATTGAGTTCCGGTGACTGTGGAGGCCATTTGAGTACAGTGAACTCAATTTCATGTTCAAGAAACCAGTCTAAGATGATTCACACTTTATGACATGACGCGTTATCCTGCTGAAATTATCAGAAGATGAGTACATTCACTGTGGTCATAAAGGGATGGCCATGGTCACCAACAATACTCAGGTAGACTGTGGCGTTGACACAATGCTCAATTGGTACTAATGGGCCCAAAGTGTGCCAAGAAAATATCCCCCACACCATTACACCACCAGCAGCCTGAACCATTGGTACAAGGCAGGATGGATCCATGCTTTTATGTTGTTGATGCCAAATTCTTACCCTACCTTCCAAATGTTGCAGCAGAAATCAACACTCTCAAATGAGCTAACTTTGAAATGAAGGATAACTTCAATAGTGTGTCCAGTTGAGTTAGGAGATGAAATTGGCAGCAACTGGAGGAATTTAGATTTTTTTTTATCCGATTCAGTCAGTAGTCTGATTTTTTGAGACAACTGAAAAGTCTTAAATTGAACTTTTCCCAGACAAACTATGCCTCAATATCTTTTGGCATTTTAACAATTGTGTCATTTGTGTTTTTAGAACTCCTGTTGTAGTAGTAACATTCGGAATTGGTAATTTAACTTTAATTCTACACAAGATAATTTTCACAGAAAATGGAAAACTTTTGGACTTAGTCTTTTAGTTTACATAGCTACGGTTTTGAGGGTCTGAAATCGACAATTTGAAACTAGGTTTCAAAGTGCATGTTTCTGAAAATGATATTGTGAAACAGCCTTTTTGGTGAGCAAAATAATTAGAATTTTTAGAAAACTTTATCATCATTATGTAAACATATATTCATGTACCCTGAAGCACATTGGGATTTTTCACCCAAAAATGAAAACTATCTCATCATTTACCCTCCCTCATGTGGTTTTAAACGTTTATGATTTCTGTTGAATACAAAAGAAGATTTTTAAAAGAAAAATGGTTGCTGGTACCCATTGACTCCCAAAGTAGAAACGAAATACTTCGGAAGTCATGGGCTACAGCATTTATCGGAATAACCTATTTTGTGGTCAACAGAAGAAAGAAACTTAAGCAGGTTTTGAACAAGTGAAGGGTGAGTAAATTCTGACAATGTTTTTGGGTGAACAATCCTATTAGGTTTTAACTACAATTTATACAAAGTATTTTTTTTTATGTATAAGGATAGGTTTAGTATTTATAAAGTAACATTAAATGCATTCGGAGTCATGAACCACTTTTATTCAACAAGAGCTATAAAAGCTCTGCAGATTTCCATTTTGCTGTGTAAGTGTGATTCTTACTCGTCCTCTGAGCTCAGGCTGTGGTTGTCCTCCATGGGAAGAGGTGGAGGGCTGGGTAACATGTCCACCAGCTGCAGAGAGGCAGAGTAGTGCAGGATACGTGGAGAACTCAGCGGCTTCACTGGCTCCGATACGCCACCTGAGGCAATGTAGACCAGCTTAGAAGAGATCTGCTTTGATATATTTTTTAAAGATTTATATTTTTATTATGACAGCAAGCAAAGTTGGAGAGAGAGGGAGAGACAGTAGATAGAGGGGATGAGAACCAGAGAGGCCCATGTGTGGGTGTAATTTTGGCAAGTAGGATGTGATTCTGGATTAAAATATGTTGTTGTCATTCCTCTTCAAAAATATAATCCATACCTAATTACTAAACTTTTATTATAAACCTTTCATCGATAATTTTCCCCACGATTGACAGCAAGAACAAACATAGAAGTGTTTTCTGACTGACAAGCAGCACCTATATGTGTTCAAAAAAATCTAAAACGCCAAATGGGATGAATTTATGCTAACTTTTCTAAGTTAAATAAATTTAAATAAAATTTAAATCTAAAATAAATAAATTAATACTAACTGTATTTAGCTTTTCGCTTATACGGTGGCTCTGAACGGTCAAAACACCTCTCAAAAGGCTTTTTTCGGACATTACATACAGGATTCCCGCGGGGTCTTAAAGTCTTAAAATGTCTAAAATTTTAAAAACAATTTCAGGCCTTGAAAAGTCTTAAATTCACTGAACTATTGTGTTGAATGCCTTAAATCATTTTAAACAGCTCTTAATTTCCCTCTGTCCAAATAAAGCTACCCAACATCTATCAACAATCCATCTCAATAAAACTTTTTTGTATATTTAATTTGTTTTTAATTGACATCAAATTTACAAGCTGTTTGACTTTCTTTTCACAGCAATTTCTTTTAATTAAATTCCCTAATCAAGGAAAGAAAACTAAAAATAATTACACAATTCCTCATGATAATAACAGAGCCACATATCACTTTTCATGATACATTATACTCAATCAATTTGGACCAAAAGTCAACAAATGTATTTTTTTTGATTGTCAATAATAAATAAACTTTTAACAATGTTAAACTTGTCATTAAAAAGTGTATATTTAAAATGTAATTATTTCTTAGCGACATATTTTAATTGTTAAAAAAAGAAAACTTTAGTTTTATACACTTTCTAATGACAAGTTTAATATAGTTAAATTTTAAACCCTGTATAAGTCTAAAATTTAGTTCCCTTAAAAGGGTCTTAAAAAGTCTTAAATTTGACTTGATTAAACCTGCAGAAACCCTGTACATATTTGTACATAACTGTGACACATTTTATTTAAGAACATTTGAGCTGGTTTCAGTCCTTAGTTCTTTCAATTTCATTTTATTTAAAATTTGTTTTTTTTTACTTGTTTGTTAATCTCATTTTTTATATGACCTATTATTTTTATGCAACAGTGAAGCTGCATGTTAATTTGTTATGCGAAGAAAAGGAAATAATTTATTTTTGGAATGCTGATTTATGTTAAATTATGAATATAGGTCGATATAATCACCTTGCAATTTTGAAATTATTCATTTTATTAAAAAGGCTATTCAGTTTATAAGATTAGTTCCAAGTTTTATAAAGTTTTCAAAATAAAATCAGTTTTTTACTGTATAAAAATATAACATTTTTAATATTTAAATTCATCGGCTACAATATATTGGTTATCGGCCTTCAAATCTTAAGAGTTATCGGTTATCAATATCAGCCAAAAAATCCATATTGGCACATCCCTAGTAGAAGCACATAACCCTAACTGTGAGCCTAAACTTGATAGAACCAAAAATTGTCCCTTAAATCTGATTGGCTGATTGGAATGTTGTTCCTGGATCAACATAAATGAGGGGCATGTCCTACTTGGTTAAATCACATTAACTGCTATCGCCAACTACATTCAGTTTGTTAATATGTAAATGAGAATAACAAGAAATGCTGTTGTTCAAACCTGCAGGATGCTGACTGAATCTCTGCTGATGGTTCGGTGCACTGCACACTGCCAGAGCTTGTTGATTCAGAGGCATCAGTGGGGCGCTTTTCACCGCATGCAGCTCTGAAAGAAAAAAACAAACATTTACATTTAGATTTATGCATTTGGCAGATGTTTTTATTCAATGCCACTTACACTGCATTGAAAGTACACATTTGATCAGTTTGTGCTTTCCCTGGACGTCGAACCCACAACTTAAGCATTGCTAGCTTCATGCTTTACTATTTGAATCTCATGAATCTGAATAAAGAATGAATGAACATCTCACCACGCTTGACATTTTTCTCCCATGATTCCTTCTTGACTCCCATGTTGGGCTGGGCAGGGAGTGTGCGTTTCCATGGTAATGCCTGCAATTCCCTGACAACGGCGGTTTTGACTATGGGCTCTGTGATGCGAATGGTCTCCGAGTTTTGCAGTTGAGAGTTACCATGAGGCATTCTGGGACAGCGGCCGGGACTATTAAACGTCTTCAGTCCATTGCCGGTTAGATCCACATAAAAGGTGCCGTAGACCCCACAATTGTCTGGCACGATGGGGACAGCTGACCGCAGGGGGTTGGGGTCCTTTTTAACCGTAATAGGCAGAGCTGTCAGTAGAGAGGTAAAAGTCAGACTGATTTACATAATGTGCCAAGATGTCAACGCTAATTAGATTTGACGAGGAGTCATGACTTCAGGGGTGACAGGCATCTTTTGGAGGTTTTTATGAGGACGTATCTGTCATCCAGAGGGATGACGATAGGAAAAAACTAAAGAGTGACTGCTGAGATTAATGATAACTTGAAATGTTAAAGAATAATCAAAAAAAATAAGAGTTTGGTGCTTTTTTTTAAGAAGAAGTTATGTGAGGTGTTTTTTAAATGCCTTTTTAGGATGTTTATAGTTCTCTAGGGGAGGCTAAAATTGTGACTCACTGGTTCTTCGAAGGCCAGAATTCTCCTGGCTTGGTGTCCAAAGGCCCTGCTTGGGCTCACTGTTGGAGCCTGGCCTCCAGCCGCCTGAGATCCAAGGAGAGTCTGGAGCCGCCATTCTAAAAAAAAAATAAATAAATAAGAAGGGTCACTCAGTTATTTGTAAAAACCTGTCACGGCCAAAGATAAAAAGTCTAATGACGGGCAAAAGACGTAATTTTGACACAAAATGTCATAAGTAAGAGATATTGCAGAGATATTATGAGATCAAATAAAAAAGATAATAAGGTCATAATTATGAATTAAAAATTAGATATTCATTCATATTTAAAAGTCAAACTAGTTATTAAAATATCTTTTGTGTTTGTGAAACCCATACAGATTTGGAACAAGTGGAGGCGTATTAAATTTTTTTAATTTACATTTTTTGGGTGAAGCATATATCTTTAGGAAAGCACAATTATTTAAGTTGAAATATTGAGATATTAAGCCATAATTAAGTCATATTAAGTCATAAATGATCATGTGAATTTAAAATCATCAGGTCATATTTATGAAAAAGGATACACAATTAAGACATTAAGGCCCAATTCCAATTCTACCCCTTAGCCCTTCCTCTTACCCCTACCCCTCGTTTTGCACATACACGTAAAGGGGTAGGGGTGTCCCAATTTAGCTTCAAGGCGTAGGGCTAAGGGCAAAGGCTAGATACCCCTAAAAACTTTTAGAGACTTTTCAGGACCACACTCGAAACCAATGGGTAAGAAAATTTCCCAGATTACACCAGCTAACGTTACAACGGCAGCGTTACTGTACACGAAAGTAAAGAGATACACAAATTAGCATTTTTTGTCATTTTAATAAATTTTTACAACAAACAAGCCCATGTTTTAGTACATTCATAACCGTGCTCGTGTTTTACCATCATGCTTAAAAAAAATAAACACTACAAAAAAAAAAATAAAAATTATATATATATATATATATATATATATATATATATATATATATATATATATATATATATATATATATACTGTATTTTCACCACTGTACTATATCATTATTGTTTTACCTGTGTTTGATGATGAGATCTTCACTTTCCAGTCTATATAAACCTAGAAATAAATATAAAAATATAGGAAATGTAGACATAAGTTTACTATGGCGAAAAAGGTTGTAAATGGACACTTTATTATGGATTACCTGAGCTTTTGCCACTAGGGTTGGCTGGTCTGATATGTCTCCTGTACAAAAATACGGCAGTAATCATCAAAACACACCACAGGAGGGTGCCAACGCTGCCTATGAAAACCGGCTCTTTAATCACACTAACGAAATGAGACATACTGAGTATGCCTGTCTGATATGGAGTCGCCTCCAGTCTCGACTCTGATTGGAAAAAAGAACAGACAGGGATTATATTGAGCAGAATACACTTTAATATGATTATTAGTTTTGGTAACAATTTATTTTGATTGTCCATTTGAGTATTAGTAGATATTAGCCTAATACTGCTGGTAAACAGATATTTAACTGTCTATAAGAAACTTTGCAAGTACATGTCAATTTACACTAACCCTAATCCCAACCCTAATTCCAACCTAACTGTCTCCTTATAATCTAGTGACAATTAGTTGGCATGTAGATGCAATGTAACCTAAATTCTACAAACGGACCATCAAAATAAAGTCTGACTTTTGTTTTTTTAGCGTACCTATGAGCAGTTTGTATGGGTCGCTCTGGACACCTACACCTGCCCCATTAACAGCAGCCACTGTAACCCAGTACAACCTGCTGGGCAGCAATGTGAAGATCTCAATACTGTGTGTCCCACTGTCCACTGTCCAGTTAAAAGACGTCTGTTCTTCAGACTCCACACACCACACCTGTCACAAGAGACATCATCATTCACATCACAATTTCCAGAATGAACATTACAAATTTTAAAAGGTGTCACATGTCATTTCCTAGCATTTTATATAGAGTTTGTATCATCAAACATGTAAACATGAGGAAAGTGCCTCTTATTTGAGTTTTTTATTAACACATTTCCCACTAGATTTTTACTATGCCCCTTTTTACAAGATATAAAACAAGTCTCTGATGTCTCTTGAGTCTGTATGTGAAGTTTCAGCATAAAAAAAAATTACAAATGTTTTATAACTCTTTAAAACTGCCACTTTTTGGCTTTGATTGTAATTGTGCTATTTTGGCGACTGTTGCTTTAAATTCAAATGAGATTGTGCTCTATTCAAAGAGGGCGGAGCTACAAATGTGACAGCATTTGTGCATATGTGCATAACGTCCTATACAAATGACGGAGAGATTGTCACTAATGGGCAGGGCTTTCTGACATGTACAAAGGGAGAATGTCAAAGTTTCTATTTTTATGAAGTGTGATTATGACAAATAAAATATTTTTTGGCATCAGAAGCTGGTTATATTCACAGACTGTTATCACACAACTGTTAAAATCTCTTATAAAAGTGATTTTTGCATAATAGGGCCCCTTTAAAAGGGTAGATCACTTCAATTTAGTTCATTTCATGTCGACTGTAATGACATGAAATGGTGCGACTGTAGCTACGTTTCCATCCACCTGTTTTTATGTGCATTTTGGATGTGCGCATAAAACAAATCAGTTGATGGAAAGGCAATGATGTGCATCAATTTTGAAAATGTGCATTAAAAAACATGCGCATAACAAAGTAGGATAAACATTTTATTCTATAAGATGCGCAAAAACTACGACGGAAATTCCAGTGTGCGCATTAAAAAAGTCATGTAAGTTTGTTATAAGAGATCATGTGATGATAAAATGTGTGTGAATGGACAAACCAGCAGGCTGGCCACATTGTAAAACATCTGAAATGTTATTTGGTCATTTTAAAATGCTTTAACTGTTTCAGTATTAGTGTATTTATATTATTAATTACCTCCAGAACTGTCAATAGCGTCTGTGCTCCATGTCTCAGGCCTTTAAATACCACCATGCATTCATTGAGCATCGGCATACTGTCTTCTGAAGCACAACTAATTTTTTTAAATAAAGAAAAGACTGACGTAGCTTCTTGTACCGCAGCAAATATCAGGAAGTGATGGTTTTGTTCTTTTTAAATCATTGGATGGAAACTCTGCTTTATTCGCAAATCTTTTATGCGATATTCTAGTTCTGTGCATACTTTTAATTTGCATCTTTGTATGGAAACATAGCTTGTGACATCATTAGGTGCAACTTCTTTGTTACTATATATTTGTTATTTTTAATGTCTAATATGACTGAAATCAGTGGAAAAATGTTGATGTTGTTGAACAATTTCGTGAGCAATAAAACACAGTGACTTTAAACAATATAAAAACACACAGTTTGTCACAGACTGAAACTGTCAATTTTTGTAATTTAAATTCCTCTTAATATGATTAAACATTCTAGGAATGTCTGGAGCTGAAAATAGTCATTATCTTACTGCTTCCAGGCTTCTTTCAATTAAAAATCATTTTAATTGAATTATAATTTTTTTTTAAACTAGACAAATGTTTTCACTTTAGTACACCCGTTGAAGAGAGAAAGGCTTTTGGGCATTATTAGCATTAAAATTATTTCACAAAGCATGTGTCTTTTTTTTTATGCAGGCAATACCTGATATCCCTGAATGATTCCATTGTGAGCATCATGAGGTGGAGGCTCCCAGCTGAGATGCACAGTGTCATTACGCTCAGCAGGCATTGTTATGGACACATCCTGAGGTGCAGCGCTGGGGACTGACAACACAACACATGCTTACTGGTGGGTTTTAATTGTCCAGTTGTTTGCTATGGTATCTTATGTTCACAAATACATCAGCTTCATATAATAAAAACATTGATATCTTTAAGTATGATGACAATGTTCCATTTTAATGTTTTTAAAAGTAATTTATTTAATTCAAAGCAGAACCAATTTATGTGTTGTCACTATCAATTTTATTTTTCATAATATTTGATGATTAAAACATTTAAAAGTATAAAAACAAGTATCCTTTTCTTTAAATAATAAATCCTTGTCAATCCTAAACTTTTGAACAGTACTACACAACATGAATTTACCACCAACCATTTTTATTTTATTTATTTTTTTAGTTCTTTTAGTAACATGCAAACACTATGGCATAAAATATTAAAATGGTAATCATTTATATTTACCATTTTTATATTATGGTATCATCACAGTAGTTTGTTTGTAATTCTCACCAATCTCTGGCACTCGTAAGTGTCTGGTGTTGCTCTCTCTGCCGTACAGGCTGCTGCCGTAGGGCCGCACTTTGAACTCATACTTGTAGCCTCTCTTCAGAGGTCCAACATGGGTGTGAAGGCTAGGCTGAGGAACCCTTTGAGCCGTCCAGTCTGAGCTGGCAGGCAGGAGAGAGCGATACAGCACCTCAAAGCCTTCAAGATAATGAGGCTGTGAACCAAATGACTGCAACTATACAGAAGAGAAGAGAAGAGAAGAGAAGAGAAGAGAAGAGAAGAGAAGAGAAGAGAAGAGAGAACTGATCATGATTTGATGGTGTTTAAAGAGATAATTCACTCAAATTAAGTTGAATCCCCATTTCCTGACCCTCAAGTTCCAAACCTGTATAAATTTATTTCTTCTAATGAACACAAAAGTATATATTTTGAAGAGTCTTGGCCATTGATTTCTATTCAACAATGTGAAAACTCTGTGTAAGAAACCCATCCTATTTTTTCCATATTAAGATTATCATCTGAAAATAAGAACTTGACATTACCTTAACATTAAACAAAAGAGTTTGAGAATGTGATCCACACATTAATTTATTCTTGATTATTGTAATTCTCTTTGCAATAAAATGAGAGTCAAATATTTGTCATCTTTAGGTCTAATATTCCAAAAAGTCAAGTTATCATCTTCAGGTAGTTCAAAATGCAGCCACCAGGATTCTGACAAGTACTCAGAAATTACATCATGTTTTCCTAATTTTGCTTGTGATTTTGTTAGAATTGATTTTAAAGTGAAAATCCAATATTAGTTGTATTTGGATGGTTAAAAATGCAGCCATCTAAGATTCTTACTAGTACTCTGAACTTTGATTAAATTTTAATAATATTGCTGCCATTTTTTTTTACAGAATTGATTTCTAAATTCACCTTTTTGTTTTTAAAGCTTTAAACATATTAGCTCCAAAATAACTGTTTGATTTGAATCTAAATAACTATTAGATTATCTTAACCAAGTTTGCTGATGGTTCCAACATCTAAACCAACCGTAAATCAAGAATTCTATTACTGGCCCAAAATTGTGGAATATTCTCTTTTATTCATAAGATTAATTTCCACAGAGAGTTAATTTAGATCAAATGTATATCTAAATGTTGCTTCTACTGAGATTTACAACCGTTTCTTAATTTTCTGACGTGTGTCTTTGATCTATACTTGCTATATCATTGCTTTGCTGTCTTTTTAATTATTTTCTGTTTATTTCTATAGCTGACCAAACACAGACCCACAGACCAAAGACATGCACTACAGGTGAATTGAGTAAATTCTAAATTGGCCGTAGTGTATGAGAGTTTGTGTGAATGTAAGAGTGTATGAGTGTTTCCCAGTACTGGGTTGCAACTGGATGGGCAAACGCTGAGTAAAAGCATGCACCTCAACAGGTTCATTCCGCTTTGTCAACCCCTGATAAATAAGGGACTAAGCCGAAGGAAAATGAATGAATGAATTATTAGATTTAATTGTCTTTTGTCAACTACTGTTGTTTTTACTTGTGCTTTATAAGTACAGTTTGATTAGATTTGATTTGAAAAAGTATGCAAGTCAATGGCTAGTATTAACTATTTGTTTATTTTGTGTAGAAAAACAACAACTCTGGTTTGTGGAGGGTGAATAAATTATGACAGAATTTCCATTTTTTTGGGTTAAACAATCCCTTTAAGTAACCACAAATCCACATCTTTTAAAGCATGGTGCTGTATATTTTGTACATACCTTCCACATAACTTGAGACATGTTGGAGGCTGTGCTCATGACTGTGACATTTTCCAGGCTCACGCGCAAGGCTGACAGCTCTTTGTGTAGGTCTCTCAGTCTAGTGCCCCCTGCATCTGGAACATATATTAGCGAGACATCTCTAATTTCAATTGGGTGGGAGAAATACAAATGACATACTGGGAATGTAGTCAAGAGTTGAAAAAAAAATAGTAGCTTTGTTTCCACCAAACTATTTTTATGTGCATTTTAAAATATCTTATAAAAATGCTTTACAGAAACGCCTAAATGCACATAAATTTACAAAATTGACTTAAGTCGTTTTTTAAAGAGCCACTATTATACATTAAAAAGGGTCATATTTCGGTTATATGAGTATCCCAACTGATATGCATGCAAGGTCAAAAAACACTTTCAAGGTCTTATAATAAGCATTTATTTTTACCTAATTATCCTAGCGACTCCCATAGAAATTGTACAGCGATTAATTTGTTCCCAAACCAGTCCTTAGCGCGAAGCTAATCTGCGCTGATTGGACCGATGACAGCCTGTTGCCATTGGTCGACAGCATTCAAAGCGAGACAGTAAAATAACCAGTGCGTTTTGTAAAGCCCCCGGGTCACCAACATTAGCCCCTTTTACAGTGATACCGGTAAATATATGGAAAATTTCCGGAACGACTTTACCGGTAAATTAAAAAAAGCGCTGTTAACACAGGCGAGGACGTTACGGAATTTTTTCCGGAAAAGAGCATTCACACACATCCATTCCAAAATACCGGTAAATTCTGACATCATTAACCAAAAATGAGCTCTAAACGGCTACGCTTGTATTTGTAAACATTTGACTACATCACAAACTCTGTGGATGGATCAGTATTGTGAACAACTTCGATGAAAATATATAGATAAACACTTTCGCATGTCGAGAAGTACATGATATGTGTGTGTGCTGGCACTCATGGGCTGTTTCATGGGCACATGCAAAGCTTGAAGGTAAACAAACAATTCAATGCAATCTTATCGATAATTAATTACACAATTGGCATTAAGATGAACATATAAACGTTCTCTGCCTAATTTCTAGCAGCTAAATGTGTCTGGAAAAATTCAAAGGCTTTTATTCTCATAAAACGCGCAGACGTGAATGTGTCTGACTTTTCTGATTGGCTAAAGCAGACATCTAACGTCAGCACGTTCTAGACGTGAACGCGCTCTTTCCGGCAATCTTCCTTCTGCGTTCACACAGTGCAGCATTCCGGCAAATTACCGGTAATGTTACAACTTCTCTTTCCGGAAAACAGCCAGAACAAATTTACCGGTGTTTTCAAAAAGGGCCTGTTCACACATACACACCTTTCCGGAGGTGTGTATGTGTGAAAGGGGCTGTATTGGTATAGGATGCGATCGCAGCGGACACCCGAGACACACTTCATAGTAAACATACTCAACATTGTTATTCAGAAACCTCACCCCTGAAAGCAGTGTAGTTAAACACCAGCATATTGCTCTATTATTAACTATGACACACAATCAGTATTAATCCACACAGCAGCAAAAGCTAAACTATTCTGAACCTTGACCGCCACACGTGTGTAAGAACAGCTGACGGTGGCCATAGCAATGACAAACAGCAGTGGAACTCGAGCTCACATATGCATTTAAAACCGTAAACAAAGCAGGACGCGACGCATTTTCAACATGGCATTAGAAGCGATATGAGAATAAAAAGCGTTAACCTGATACAGTGCAAGCAGTTACAAGTAACAAAACACAATTAAATACATAATTTGCAAGCTAGAGAAAACAAGGGACAAGCCACACTTATGAAATGTGTCATGGGCCAGGTCTGATTTCATTAATTATCTTTCATTTTGGAGCTTTTCCCCGTTCTCAGCTGTAGATCATTTCAATTTGCAATCATTGCTGTGGCACCTCTTGCGTGAAGTGTTATATGTTCTCAGGGCTTACCTGTACTCTGCTTTGCCCAACGATCACATCCCCAGCCAGGGGGTTGTGGCGCTCACAAGCGCTCCTCCTCAGCATGCAGCCTGCTTTTGTTTGACTTTGTGCCTAATAAACTTTCCTTATTTAGCAGGCACCCCTGGTGTATTCTCTGTCCATTAGTCTCACAAGTCTTATACATCAGTAGTCTTGTCTGATCCTTCCTTTAACAAACAAATGAATCGGCCATTGTAAAGGCTGATTTAGACTTCTGCGTCAAGCGCACGTGTATGCTACGATGCGGCTTACGAAAGGACGCATAGCCCTCGCCTTGGCCGTCAGCGTCGCTGACAGGCACCTCTCAAAAAATTTAACTACAAATCGCAACGACATGTAGTGCATCTCTGTGATTGGTCTGCTTGGTAGCGCTGACGAGTGTGGGCGGGGACAAAAAGCCACGCGAGCCCGATTTAGCCCGCTGGTTCCTACCTGAAAATGAGGTGGTTTGAACCACTTGTACATTAAGCATTCAGAAAAAACAAAACACCAACGAAGAAACTCGACACAGAGGAACATAAACACCTCCCTGCCAACTAACGCTTCGGAAGTGTTATTGCAGACCAACAGAAACAGCGGGCAGAAGTATGAATGCACAACTACGCTCGTTGCATGCACCATGGGTCACGCCGATCACTTGACGCAGAAGTATATACCAAACTTAAGCGTGTAGATTGCTGAAGCACTCCTTTCCCTCACACTTCCAATAATATCCAGGTAAGCACAGCGTCCTCATGACTTAAGGATCTGTCTTTGCTGCTGTGTTAGTGGGCAAGGCCGCAGGTCTAAATTTTCCCTGGTTTGCGCGCGCAACAATTGGGCAGGGCTTATGTTTCGTAGCCACATCATGCCGAAACGGCTAAAGACTCGTTATCAAGGCGATTCATTCAAACCACTGTGAGTAGACTTTTTTTTTTTATGGATGAATCAATAGTTTTAAAGACTGTCCACTTTCAGATTTAAGCCTTAGCTGGATATTTCACTTCACTTAGAGCGGTGTTACACACTACATGGAAGGTCATTTTTAAAAACTCATAATAGGGACTCTTTAAAATTTATGTGCATCTGGGCATTTTCATCATCGACTGAGTAGTACAAACTTTTAATTCGATAAGCATGACTACAAACACATTTACCAAATAAATTCCAATACGCTCAAAGTCGTGGTTTTGTGATATGAGATCACTTGATGATAAAAATGAGTATGATGGGACGACAAAAATGAACAAACCAGAAGACCGGATACATTGTAAAACCTTTAAAATGTTGTTTTGGTCAATCTAAAATCCCTTAACCAAAGTCCATCATCAAAGTGGTTCGATATTATTACCTCCAGAACTGTCTTGAGTGGTTGCACTCCCAAAGAGTGGTCTCACATCTTCAAAAGCTACCATGCATTCGTTGTGTTTTGTTTTCATCTTCTGAGGTGCAAGTAGAAAAAACAGTTCTCAGTGTTTTCTCCTATCAAAGCAAATTCCATTTGTCTTTTTAATATTTGCTGCCATTTAATCAGGAAGTGGCTATTTTGTGTTCTTTGACTTATTGGATGGAAATGGTGTTTTATTCGCAAATGTTTTATATGAAATTTCAGTTTTGCACATATGTTTAATTCGCATCTTTGGATGGAAACATAGCTATTGATTGACTGCTGATACTATAATGCTTTCTTACCTTCTACAAGAAGCTGTGCACTGGCCACAGACACCCCAAGCTTATTTTCCACTGTGCAGCTGTATCTGCCCATGTCCTGAGCTGTCACATAGTGGATCTGCAGACTGTGATCTGGGTTGATCAAATATCTGGCAAAAGGGGATCATCATAAGACATTATGAATGAGAATCATAGACAATGTAATACACACTGTGGTGTCTCAGAAGGTGACAAGCAGATTTAAATACAAGTGTGAATCTTCTAAATGATGTGTGTACAGAGCCGTCGTCAAGATCTAGTTTTGGCCTTGTTGTTTGGGCTAACAATCAATTGTCTGGAGTTACTGTATGAAGATGTAGGTTGTTACATATTTGCCATATTTACAGTATAAAGCTTTTGGATATATACAGGTTATATGGGCTGGTTCTTGTTTGCGTTATATTATTTTATTCCATTTTATTCCATGCAACACTAGAGAGTCAAATATATCTTTCCCTGTGATTCATTAAAAATTGATCCAAGCATAAGTATAAAACACAATTTTTTGAATCACAGCAATAAATGACATTAATATACAGTTAAAGTCCAATTGATTAGCCTCCTGAATTATTAGACACCAGTGTATATTTCTTTTCCCTAATTTCTGTTTAACGGAGAGAAATGTTTAAAAAAGAATGGAAACACATTTCTAAACATAATAGTTTTAATAACTCATTTCTAATAACTGATTTCTTTTATCTTTGCCATGATGACAGTACATGATAGACTAGTATTATATTAGTATGATATACTAGATATTAGTATTCAGCTTAAAGTTACATTTAAAGGCTTCACAAGGTTACTTAGCCAAGTTAGGGTAATTAGGCAAGTCATTATATATATATATATATATATATATATATATATATATATATATATATATATATATATATATATTGCTAATAATACTGACCTTAAAATGGTTATTAAAAATTAAGACTAAAAATAAAAACAAATAAGAATTTCTTCAGAAGAAAAAATATTATAGGAAATAATGTGAAAATGTCCTCGCTAAATATAATTTGGGAAATTCTTGAAAAAGGGAAATAAAATAATTTTGACTTTAATTGTATATTCACACTTAAAATGTTTTTATTCTAAATGTAAACATTTCACAGTATTAGATCTTAATATTTGAGTTAATTCATCTTAATTTAAATTAACTTTAAATATAATTTTATTTCAAAAATTAATGTAGTCCAATGAAACCTGTAAGTTCTCGAATGATAGGAACAGGTCAATAATAATCATCATCTTTTTAATGATCTTTATGAGGAGTCTGACCTGCCGTTAGGTAGAGGTCCTTGTTCTCGGCTCCACTCTATAGAAGGCATTGGGTCTCCGTCAGCCTCACAAAAAAACTGTGCTGACTCCCCAAGCTGAACTGACACATCCTCCGGTTTACGCAACAATACTGGCTTTGCTGAGGGTGAAAGCAGATATACAAGTCTCATTGATGTATTTAAGTCATTACATTAGCTGCTTGTTCAAACAACTAATTAAAATGAACTGAAAAAAATCTAAATTCTTGAGATTTTTTGGCACAATTTAATAGTTTTATGTTCAATCTGCAAAAATGTGTAAAAGTTAATTTAATCGGTTTGTGTTGGGACAACATGAAGGAATTGTGTGGAACCCAACATTTCTTTTACAGTGTATGCTAATACGAGAGATCACATCATGTTATATCAAAGCACATTAACTGGCCTTACCTAATACAGACAATCGAGCAGCTCGACTCTCTCGAACCCCAATCATGTTTGAGGCTATACAGCTGTAAACTCCAGAGTCATTCTTCTGGGCTGGAGCAATGATTAGTTTACCTTTCAGTTCCTATACATGTGGATATAATAGAAATATACTGTCATCCAACCACACAAATGTACAATTCATGGTCCTAAAGATTTATTTTCTGTATTATACTGCCCTCTGCAGACGGATACTTGTAAGATTTCCCCAAAAAGGGCATGAGAGAGTAACTCGATTCATTCATTCATTCCTTTTCCTTCTGCTTAGCTTTTATTTCAGAGGTTGCCACAGTGGAATGAACCACCAACTATTCCAGCATTTGTTTTGGGCAACGGATGCCTTTCCAGCCACAACCTGGTACTGGGAAACACCCATACACTCTCATTCACACTCATATACCACAGCCAATTTAGTTTATTCAATTCACCTATAGCATATGTCTTTAAATGGTGGGGGAAACCAGAACACTCGGAGGAAACCCACGCGAGTGGAGAACATGCAAACTCTACACAGAAATGAAAACTGGCCCGGCTGGGACTCGAACCAGCAGAAACTAACACTGAGTTAGAAAATAATATTGATAGCACCGTATGTTGCACTCACAGTGTAGTGTTCATTGCTGCTGTTGATAAGGATCCCGTCTTTCCTCCAGGTGACATTGGGTTCGGGGTGTCCTACAGGTGGACTGCAGTTAATGGTTGCCATCTCTCCAATCGCTACTTCTACATCACTAGGCTGCACACGAAAATCCTCTCGCAAAGCTGAAAATAATGACACAGATGATCAGATTAGGTTTGTTCCCTTGTGTTATATAGTGTTTTCATTTATTTTTACAAACACAGGCATTCTAAATTTGTGGTCTGTAAGATTCTTATACACTTTAACCATGATTATTCTTCAGTTTCATAAAAACTTTCCAATATTATGGTATCATCATCCGCTCAAGAAGATGAAACATTGTTGTTTTTGTCAGTTTGGGAAACTGATATACCATTCAAAAGTCGCATTAAATTTTTATTATTTTTTTACTTTTATGCATCACAAATTGTTTAAGAGTGAAAGTAAATACATTTATAATGTAAAAAAGTAAATTATAAATAAAAGATAATAATTTTAAATTTCTTTATTATTAAAGAATCCTAAAAGTAAAATGTATCAGGGTTTCTACAATACTATGAAGCAAGACATTTTTTCAGCACTGATAATTGTAAGAAGAATTACTAATGATTTTTTATTAACACAAAACCATCATCATATTGTAATGTTTTCAGAAGAATCATTTGACACTGTAGACACTGAACATAGAGTAATGTAAAAATGGTAAAAATACACCTTTAAATCATAGAAACAATTTCAATTTGAAAATACATTCAAAGAGAAAACAGTTTTTTAAAACTGTATTATCTTAAAATTGAACACTTTTTACTGTTTTTTGATCAAATAAATGCAGCATTGGTGAGCAGAATTGCCTTTTTGAAACATTAAAAACTTACTGATTCCCATATTTATTCATACATTTTCTATTTGGCTTAGTCCCTTTTCGGCTTAGGCGTCAAAGCGGAATGAACCGCCAACTTATCCAGCTTATGTTTTTAATGCAGCGGATGCCCTTCCAGCAACAACCCATCACTGTGAACACACATATTCACTTTCTTATTTTTTTCCGGCTTAGTCCCTTTATTAATCTTGATTCTCCACAACGGAATGAATTGCCAACTTATCCGGCATATGTTTCACGCAGCGGATGCACTTCCAACCACAATCCTTTACTGGGAAACACAAACACTCATACACTAGGGTCAATTTTAGCATACCCAATTCACCTGTACCACGTCTTTATATAGACTTGTGGGGGAAACCGGAGATGGGTTGAAACACACACAAACACATGGAGAACATGCAAACTTCTCACAGAAATGCCAACTGCCGCAGCCAAGGCTTGAACCAGCAACCTTCTTGCTGTGAGGCGAACGTGCTACCCACTGCGCCACCGCGTCACCCCTAATTACACACCACAAACTCATAGTTGGAATGTGAAAGGTCAGTTGCTGATCTAAAATCAACACTATCAGTCGGTTGCTACATTTCAGATATGCTCACATATATCTAGTAGTGTTTTTCTCATCAACGGCCTTCTGCTTTAGAAATTAAGGCCCATTGTCAGCTCATCTTGACGTAGCTTATTTTTGTCTGAAATGATCTGACAGCAAATCAGCGTAAACAAAACCCAAATTCATTGTGTGCAACAATTGATTCAATGTCTCAATCAGGTCCCGCTTCAGTGCAGTGGAATGCAGAGTAAACAGGTCTGCTGAGGAATCTGTTTGGGCTACAAACACAGCATGCTGTCAGGGCTCAATTAGTGCTCTGTTTGTTTTAGGGAAGAAAGCAAACTTTGACATCTGATCTCCAGTAATCTCACGGACCATCTTAATAAGCTTCCTCACCCTCTTGTTCCTTCAGAGCATTCAAGTAGGTCTTGATGGGTTGATCATTGTTATCATGGTCTGTTGGGTTTAAACAGGTGAGTTTTTGTGGGAAATATTCAGGGAGATGTTGTGGACCATAGTGACTTTTAATTATTTTAAGTGCCTTTGCTTGTTTGCAGAAGAGAAAGAAACACCTATAGAATCTAAGTGAAGTTTCACAAACAAATTTCCAGAGGAGCACGTTATATGACTGACTGCAGCTGGCCACCCATCTACACGCATTAGCTAGCCAATCAGATTGATCCAAACTCACTATAGGTAACCTAGTTAGAACTACTCCCTTATCTTCGTTTTTCCGAAGAAACCCCCCATCCAGCCCTTCTCCTCCTTTCCTCCTTTACCAGTGGGGAGCTCTCAAGAATCACCTGATCTCGTACTCCTCTCACATGCTCTATGGACGAGACGGGAGCCCTGGGCTCAACTATCTCCGAGCTCAGGGTTCTCTCCTGTGACAGCATGCCAAACCTGCTAACCTCTAACAGTTGTCAAACAATATCTAAGTGTGAACTCTTGAAATAACGTGAGGGTGAGTAAAAGACTATTGCAATCTTATTCCTTGTTGACAATAATCCAACTATATTAATTATGCCTGCAGAGACCCAATAGAATTTCTTGGTTACAAATATTGACTCACTGTTACAGAACGACTGGGATAAAAGATAACGGTTTAATCAAAACTGTTAAAAATGAATACATCCAACAGAGGGATTTCCGATGCTTGTTTTGGGTTTGAATGATTTTCTTTGTTGTCCCTGAGGGGCAATTTCACAGCAATAGCCGACACATATCACCACACAAATAAACAGACAAGTTAACTGTAAACAATTAAGCTAATCATCAACTCAAATGAAAAACTTGATGCTAAAAAGTCACAGAGCACAGATGAAAGTACCTTTTTTCATAAAAACCCTATTTTAAAAGATACTTTTCTAGCAGAAATATATATTTTGTTGCTTACTAAGTCACAAGAGTGGTCTCTCAAAATCAGGTATTATTTTGTGTCAATGTAGAACAACTCCAATCTAACCTCACTTTAAACAAAAGTTGCGGATTGTTACTTTTAATACCATTGACAGAGACGAAAGTAACTCAGGGTGGGTCAAAAGTAACACAACAATATTTACTAGATTCACTGGCTTAATCTTGTTTATTTTAAATATATCTGACTTTGACCTTGTTAATGTTCACAGCAAACATTTTGTTCCTTATTTTTGCAAAAAAAAAAAAAAAAAACATTTAAATGTCATTTTCTTTTAAAATTTCACTTCCATTAATTTTTTCAAAGCAATCCAACAATGTAAACCTTAATTTTTTTAATTATTATTGGCAATATGCATTAATCTTATAAAACATACGAGTCAAAACCAATGACTGTAGAAGGTCAAAACTCTAAAAACTAACGTGGAAGTGAAAAATAAGGCATGGCTATTAGCAGTGGCACATTACTAACAGTTAATTTTGTCTCCAAAGGAGTTCTTGCCATTTAAACCTGATATTCTTTTAAACTGAAAAACTCAGACATTTCAAACTTAAGGATGTTTTATTGCAGCAAACAATAAAGATTGATTTTTAGTGTGACACATGAAAAGAGTAACACAACTTGTAATAAGGAAAAAAAGATCCACTACAATTATTTTTATGTTTGCACTTGAAAACGGAAATTTGGAGCTACAGTAACTGCGGGACACGGCCCCAAAATCACATTGTATTTGGCGGCTCCATCTAAGGTTGCATGCTGAATGCTTGGAGTGCTTTCCAATAGCTTGGAAATCAAATGTTGTCAGGGCTCAGGGCTTCGAGAAAATTGCTTTGTTACTTTCATCCTAGATAACTTTTGCCACGCTCTCCTCTTATTATTAAACTTTAATGAGCAACTTTGACTATGATGACAAAAAACAGGTATGCATGAGCATTCTGTCCTTTTTATGGTCACATTATGTGACATAGTATCTTTTTTGGGGTGGATGTACAGTCTGCGCAAATTAAGGAACAAAAATTTTATATCTAACTTGCATATAGACCCACTCAATAATTGAAGTGCAAGTATATAAAGCTGATGTATATAAGGTGTGGGTGATCTACTATGACTAGGTATAACAGTGAAAGACTTCAGAACTGGACAGCACCAATGCGCTTACAGTAACCCATATCTGACTGAATTCATGTGAGATAGTCCACAAGATATACAGTTGAAGTCAGAATTATTAGCCCCCCTTTGATTTTTTTTCTTTCTTTTTTTTTATTTCCCAAATGATGTTTAACAGAGCAAGGACATTTTCACTGTATGTCTGATAATATATATTTTGGAGAAAGTCTTATTTGTTTTATTTGGGCTAGAATAAAACAGACTTTAATTTAAAAAAGAAAAAAAAAACATTTTATGGTCAAAATTATTATTCCCTTTATGCTATATATTTTTTCGATCATCTGCAGGACAAATCATCATTATACAATAACTTGCCTAAATAACCTAGTTAAGCCTTTAAATTTCACTTTAAGCTGAATACTAGTGTCTTGAAAAACATCTATTAAAATATAATTATGTACTCTTGTCATGGCAAAGATAAATAAGTTATTAAAAATGAGTTATTAAAACTATTCTGTTTTGAATTGTTTTGAAAAAAAGGTTTTGTTAAACAGAACTTGGGAAAAAAGTAAACAGGGGCTAATACTTCAGAGGGGCTAATAATTCTGACTTCAACTGTACATTTTGAAACTGTTGTTGACAGTTCATGTCCAAGTTTGCATGCTGTCTGAGGGAACTAAGATTGTGCCGGTTTTATGCGACTCACCCTAGTTGTTTGTTCTAAGTCATTCCTGAAGGTGAAGAAAGAAATTAAAAATAACATAATTGGCAAAGAATGGATGATGTGTTCCTCTGGCATTTCAAAATAATAATTATCTGTGGAAAGATTCTTCTATGATATACCACATGATCTCTGTTCTCTGCCTCAGACTGCAGCCATTTCAAGCGCAAAATTTAAGGCATTTTTTTTTTCAGTTTTAAATAAGGGTGCAAATACTGTAATTTGCAAATGTTAGTGAATCACATTGTATTACTTTAAATTTACTGTTGTTCTTTTATTTCTCACTGCATGTGTTTAGTAAATAGCCTTTTGACAGTATTGTTTTAATGCTAAAACGACTTTGCTCTAACAATATCATATCATTAATTTAAAATAATTAAACTAATAAATATAGCCATACAAAAGCCTGCAACAACTTTTATTAAATTATGAAATTTTGTTTTGTTTATTCAGAATCTGTTTTTAAAGAAAATAATTTTGATTCTTAACTTTATTCAAACCTGCTATATGAAGAGAAGCATTTCTGCTGGTTGCATTTCCAATGCTGTTGTGAGCGATGCAGGCATACACCGCTTCATGGGACTGACCCTTCCGGCCCGGGACCACACTAAAGAAGAACAAACTTCCATCTGGTAGAACGATAGGCTGTGACTGCGCATCCATCTTGTCCGTGTCAAGAGGTTGGCCATTTCTGAGCCACTGTATGGTGGGCTCAGGGTTGCCCTCTGCCCTGCACGACAATGTGGCCGGGCTGCCCACTCGGACCACCACATCGGAAGGATGGTGAACAATACGAGGTAGGTTAATTTCTGAAACAAGTCTGGAACCTGGGGGAGAACAAAAATAAACAGTCACATTAACCCATCAAATACATTAAACAAATTCCAATCTTGAGAATGAATTCTGAATTGTTTTGTGTAGGGTGCTTAGATGAGTCCACGATGAGTAAAGGAAACACATTTCCTGTATGGAGCGGAAATGGAGTCAGTGCAGCAGGCTGTTTTTCCCACTCCGAGAGGAACAAAGGGCCAGCACTCACAAACAAAGTTACAGACCAACAGGACATCCGTCACCTGTGCACCAAGTGTAGGAATGGTCCTCTGCTATTATAGGCCCACTTACAATGTCCTACAATGTCTCTTTGTACTCGCACGCCAAAACATGCCAATCACATGTGCATGAGAGGGTGTCTTTAAAACAAAAAAAAGCATTTGGTTTGGTCCAACAACAAACCCTTGTTGTCTATCGGATTTGTAATAAGTAAATGAAGTTGTTAAACATAAAGTGAAATAAGCTGTATATGTTACAATAGGAGGTAAACTAGGGTGAAGTGCACAATGGAGAATCGAAGCTCTGCATTCTTGGCAAAAATTTGTCAGACTATTAAAAGTTTCTATTGTCTATCATGGGGCAGTTTCCTGAAAGAGAGGAAACTAAGAGTCTCACAGTCCTGCTATGTCATTTTCACTGCAGAGGAATTTGTGGAAAACATTGGAAGCATGCAAAAAAGGCAATGCTGCAACTTTAACAGTTTAATGTTACATTCGACAAAGGTATTTAAAAGGCTTTAAAAAAGAAGGAAATAATACTTTTTTTTTTGTCTGTGTGTATACAGATGGGTTCTAAATTAGCCTATAAAGATGGCCAACTTATATTTGTCGCTTAAAGAGGCATTCACAAAACCTAGTTGGAAATAAAACGTTGATAAAACTTAAAATTGTAATCAAAATGTTAACATAAAGTGCCGGAGTTCAACTGTTTGAACACTTAATAAACATTACACAATAATTAGTTCGCAAGGGATTAACGCACAGCACATATTCGACATCAACATTTTAAGATAAATTCGTAATAATTTATAACAGACATGTTAAATTGAATAAATCATCATGTCTACCAGGAAAAAAAGTAATGATCGAATTTTAACCTATAGGCTACTTTTTCATGACATACTAGGCCTATATAAATTATTTATAATTTTAATAGGATATTGCATTTGTTATTGAGAAATTAAATAGTATAGGTCACAGAAACAACGTAATTTAATTGTAGAACTTTTAAATTCTAGCCTAAAAAATAAATAAATAAATAAAACTAACTTTATTTTAGAGATAATATTACAGATGAAAATAATTTTTTGGTCAATTTTAAAATATATATTCTTAAGAAAACACTAGAACAAAATAGTTTTACTTAATTTGCTTACCTTCAATATTAAAAATGACCCCCAAAACACAACAGAGCTTAATGAAGAATCTCGTCATTATTTTACATGTCACGTCCACTTCAGTCTACGAATACAAAAAACTCATCGTCGTTCTGCGTTGCAAAACCACCGCGAAAAAACAGAATGGCATTTCGGCTGAAATCCACAGGTTTCACAGCCCTGTCTCTGTCGTTTCAGTCAGTACAAGTGTTGAACCGAGCGCCATCCGGATTGAGACCCGCCCCGGTGACTCGAACACGAGCTGATGAATGATGACGGGAATTACCGATGACTGACGAGCCAGAGACAACTATGACTCCTACCATTTGTGAGGTAAACTACACACGTGTGGCTTACTGTTTTCTGAAGTCGAGCTTTTGCCTTTAGTTTTTCTGTCGTGTACGACAACATTGTTCTAACAAAACGGAAGACATTTGGGTCAAATTATGTTTATTGTAAAGGCCGAGCAGTGTTTAAGCTTCCAACTTGTAGGCAGCTTTCTGTCAGTTCAGCAGGGTGGTGGTGGTAATGATGGTAATGATGAATGATATTTATTTTACCAGTAAATGATTTAGTATTTTAATGTGTGATGTGAAGCTTTCTATCAAATGAATGTGATGACAGCATTCAGAAACAGGAAAAATTAGAGCTCACAGCCAAGAAAAACTTCCTTTTGTTCTGCACAAACTGCACAAAAACTTAATGTATGAATACAGATTGATGCCAAACATCATTTGAGCCAGTAAAAAAAAAAATCTGCAATAAATATTCTCTCCCCAAATTTCGAAATTAGGCTTATTACAGGGATTATGCAAATTACGCCACAAGTTACAGATTCATTTTAAACAAATTACGCTACAAGTTACAAATTACGCTTATGCAAATTATGCTGCAACTTTTACTTAGCCTATTGACTTTTTTTTTGTCAGCTGAACACAGAATAAGAGATTTAGAATAATGTTAATATTGGTAACCAAAAAGTTTATAGTCCCCAAACAATGATTCATTTCTGAAAACAGCTGATACTTCTTTAAAATACTTCTTGTTTTTAAAAAGAGAGAGACTTGACACAAATGAAACATTCATTTATTAATTAATTAATTTATTTATTTATTCATTCATTTTCATTTCGGCTTAGTCCCTTCATTCATCAGGGGTTGCCACAGCGGAATGAACCGCCAATTTATCCAGCATACTGTATGTTTTACGCAGCGGATGTCCTTCCAGCAACACAACACAACACTGGGAATACACTCTTTCACACATACACTACAGACAATTTAGCTCATTCAGTTCACCTATACCGTCTTTGGACTGTGGGGGAAACCGAAGCACCCAGAGGAACCACATGCGAACATAGTGAGAACATGCAAACTCCACACTAAAACCCCAACTCGAACCAGTGACCTTGCTGTGAGACGAACATGCAACCAACTGCACCACCATGTGAAACATTAAATCACAAACTTGCAATGTTCATAATCAAGCAAGTGGCATCAGAAGTAAATAGAGAGGAGCATAAAAAAAGTGAAACCCAGCCGTTACTGTAGAGCACTGAGGGGCAACACTTGCTAATTCCAATTACTATTAAGTCTGTGCAAATACGGTCGGTGAGGGGGTGAGATGGAGAGGAGAAATCTGAAAGCCCGAAAGAAAAGAGAGGAATGAAAAGCAGAGGCGGCGGCAGTTCATTTTCTCGAAAGGCACATATAAATAAAGTGTTGTTTAGAGAACTGTCTATTGTGTTGGTTAAAAGAGCAGGCCACACTGATGGACACGTATATTGATCCAGGGAGCAGTGCCTTGATGGCCTGTGGATCAGCAGCTTTCAGCGTCTAACAAAAGATGCTGTGGGACTATAGGGCCGCATACCACAACACAGAAGTAAAGCTGCACTGCAAAAAGAGTTCAGGCTGATTTAGCGCCTTGGGTAACTTCTCAGCACGTTTCGCTTATAAATAAGTCTCTTTGAATTTCTTAACAGAGTGTTTTGTGTATGAACATAATGTTTATATATTAAATTTGGGGAAAAATAAGGAATAATGCATGCTTTTGTAAATAAGTAACAGGTGGTTAAAATTGTATTTATGCTGAAAATATAAACTTTACAGTACTGTGCTCAAGCACAAAATGATAGGTACAGTGCTCAGCATATGAGTACACACCATTTTGAAAATGAATATTTTATGCATTTCTCAGTGAATATGGGTAATATATGTTGGAGCATTTGAACAAAACAGATTTATTAAACAGACATTTATTAAAATAATATTTTAGTCACAGAACATCTTAAAAAATGGAAATATAATACATTTAAATTTATGCAAAACATTGCAAAAAAATACAAACTACAAAATTTCAACAAAACTGTATATATTTTTGTTTCTCTTGATCTTTGCTATTTTCTATCATGTTTTTAAAAATATTTTTCCCTAACATAAATTAAGATACTAATTTCTGATCCATTATTGCAAGTTATTTTGTTCGATTGGCTCCAGATTTGGCTTCAGTATTGATTAAACTAATGTATATGCACAAATACAATATCGTAAAGCATCCTATAGAAACTGTTAATTTAAATGAGATTTGTGGAGGGTGTACTCATATATGCTGATCACTGTATATTATTTGATGATTTATTCAACTTTTGTATGAAGTTATAATATAAAAAACATAGGTATTGTTTAATTCAGGTGAGTGAATTTTCTTTTACACATAATTAAACATAAATAACCAAGAAAAGGATTCAAAATTCAAGAAGTCATTCAGTAAGTTAATTGATAACCATGCAGCAAAAGGGAATAACATCATAAATATAACATTTTTTATTTATTTATTTTTTTTAAACAGTGAGACTTCAAGTAAGCATATAAATGCAACACACTATGGTACCGTCACACTCACTTAATATACAGTTGAAGTCAGAATTATTAACCCCTTTTGCATTTTGTTTTTTAAATATTTCCCAAATGATGTTTAACAGAGCAGGGAATTTTTCACAGTATGTCTGATAATATTTTTTCTTCTGGAGAAAGTCTTATTTGTTTTATTTTGGCTAGAATAAAAACAGTTTTAAAATTTTTAAAAACCATTTTAAGGTCAAATTTATTAGCTCCTTTAAGCTATATTTTTTGCCTAATTACCCTATTCTGCCTAGTTAACCTAATTAACCTAGCTAAGCCTTTAAATGTCAATTTAAGCTTTATATAAGTGTCTTGAAAAATATCTAGTCAAATATGATGTATGTCATCATGGCAAAGATTAAATAAATCAGTTATTAGAGATGAGTTACAAAACTGTTTAGAAATGTGTTGAAAAAAATCTGTTAAATAAAAATTGGGGAAAAAATAAACAGGGGGCTACTAATTCTGACTTCAACTGTATTTTTCACATGTAAATTAAATCAGCAGTGACCACGAGTGAAAATCACGAAGTGAAAAAAAGGGTTTATCAAGTTATCACTGTCTTTCTGATTTCATGCTGTGGACCCCATGCTGATACGCAGAGCGAGCGGATGCTCAAACCATTCATTTCTGAATAAATTTACCATTGATTTCTAAATATTGTTTTTTTTTTTTTTTAAATAAAAACTAATATAAATGTTGCAGTAATAAATTATTCACTAAATCTAAACTATAGTATAAAAATAAATCTTGCCCTCTTAAATTTGTTAGTTTAATCAAACTGACTAAAAATATGAAGTTAAACTTTGTATAACTCAAAAAAATTAATCCTGATTACCTTATTAAAATAAGTTAAAGCAACATAAAAATATTTAACTTTTTGTCATTTGTCAGGAAATTGGAGAGAAAGAAAATGATTTTATTATAATGCTTAAGTTTAATAATCCAATAAAAGCCATTAGTTTTACCTTTCCTGCGATGGGCCCGGTCTCTGTGTGATGCTCGCTGATGCATCAGACGATGGCGTAGGTGTCCTTTTCCCTCTGACCTCTGTGCCACCTGTTCATCAGGTGGGCACGCGCACTGGCGCACCGCCTTGCTGCAAGTACACAGCCATGCCACCCACAACATCCATGCAGACACCTGCATCTTCAGCCTAAATCTCCTCTCCTCTGGCCCTGCACCCTCCGCTACACCATCCCAACTGTGGTCCACCCTTCTCCCCACAGTCCTAAATTATCGAGAGATTGTTATAAAGAATGTTTTTTCTTTATATTCCACAAATGCTTTGTATTTACTTTCCCTCCCTCTTTTATTTAGCGCTCCCTCCGCTCTCTCCCTCCTCTTTCTCGCCTCGCTTTTCTCTTTTGGGAAAGAAGTTGGCGGAAACAATGATTGAAAAACAAGTTTCAGGCCCCATGCTGGGAGTGCGGGAGAGGAGGAGAGGGATGGGGACTGTCTCCTCCAACAACATCTGTGTCATTCGTTCTGCACGTCCCAAAGACGGAAAACAAGGCCCGCGAGTGAACGGGGAGGGGACCGAAGGGGATCTCCCATACCGAAAGGGATCAGTTCCATTAATCAAGTGTCTGCGAGTCGACTGATCAAATCCTTCAGAGTGACAAACTCTTTGGCTCTTTAAAACATCAAACGGCGGAAAACGCATTGCCTGACTGCTATTGGCCCGTTGAACAAAAGGGGAAGTAGACACCCTTCATTTCTGCATCAAGCTACTCTCTCAAAAGCATGAGAGAGGGAGTGTTTTCAAACAAAACTGACCCTCTCCAAAGCCTCTGGCTGCTTGTCGGCTATGAAAGGAATGGCTTTTGTCTGGTGGAAGGAGGGGGATTCACACTTTCTCAACACAATTTCTATTTTATTTGGAGAGGAGAGGTGAGCGGACCAAATCGGTAATGCGACTGGAACGTTCTCATTTGTCGAAGTGAAGATGTTTCGCTCCGAGTGGAGATCATTTCGATTTTCACACTTAAACATTTCAATTATCAGACAACAGAAACCGAGTTGAATTTGATTACTGAGCAGCATGAAGGGTGACACAGGCCGTTTCCTTTCTTTCTTTCCTTCTTTTTTGTTCACATATG
Source organism: Danio rerio (assembly GCF_052040795.2). Lineage (NCBI taxonomy): Eukaryota > Metazoa > Chordata > Actinopteri > Cypriniformes > Danionidae > Danio > Danio rerio. The sequence goes on along the minus strand of NC_141030.1, from coordinate 34,979,478 downwards.
TTTAAAGATTTTTCATCATTCACAAAGCCGAATGCAAAAAAAGGGATAAATTTGTTCCTCTTGGCGTGCGCAGTATGTGTTCCAGTCATCACAGAGGTTGAATCAAATGGGACTGAGAAAGCAATTTGTCTCATGCAGTCTGGTCTTGTGTTCCACTCTCCAGTCCTGCTGTTTCAGCACAGAGGAACAGAAGAAACATGCTGAGTTAACAGACCTGACCTGATCGGGCTTTAATTCCACAAACCTCCCAATACTTTTAAAACTGTAAGCCTGAGAATGAGACATGGAAATATCACAGGTTGTACAATACTGTTCTGCTTAAGTAAAGATCAACGTCAGCGAATGTTTTGCAGCTGCTCTTAAACACATTTGAGCCAAAAGTGAATATTTTGCCGCCGTTTAATCACACAATCATGTCAGCCAAAACCTGCATGATATTATTTCTATTTGAGGACACAAATGGAGACTGAATAATGGAGGATGGAGCTTTCAGTCTTAAAATAAATGGTTCGAGTGCTATTTTACAGATATTTCAAAGTCATAAAGTCAAGTTAGGTGGCTCAGTGGTGGCACTGTCACCTCACAGCAAGAAGGTTGCTGGTTTGAGTCCTGATTGGGCTTGTTGGCATTTCTGTGTAGAGTTTGCATGTTCTCCCCGTGTTCGCGTGGGTTTCCTTCACGTGCTCCGGTTTCTCTCACAGTCCAAAGACATGCCCTGTAGGTGAATTGGGTAAACAAAATTGCCTTTAGTGTATGAGTGTGTGGATGAATGGGTGTTTCCCAGTTCTGGGTTGCAGCTGAAACGGCATCCGCTGCATAAAACTTATGCCAGAGTAATTGGCAGTTCATTCCACTGTGGCGACAAAGGATAAGGACAAGTTAAGGTGTCATTCATTTATTTTCCATTAAGTTCAATTTGATAAGATGCAAAGGTAATCGTGACTGTGAGTAAAACTATCAATGTATATTTAATTCATGAATGACTCATTTAGGTCATTTTTTGGTACCTGGTCACTTAATTCATTGAAAAAATATTTAAAAGTATTACAACTTCTCTTATAACATGCAAAGAGGAGCTAGTGTGGATGTGGTTGTTGTTTTTAGAGTCAGAACTAGTTTATGATGCTTTTTTTTAGTTTGGACATTTATAGCCCTATTTAGCTTTCATTATATTGTAAAGAATGGACGGAATATTGATTAAAAACATTGGTGGACACAAAAGTACATAAAAAAGTATTTTTCCCAAATACCTGTATTTAAAAACAAAAAAAGTTGTTGAGTTGTTTTAACCCAAATTTGGGTTAAAATGTAAAGAATGGCTGGAATATTGATTCAAAATAGTGGTGGACACAAACAAAGTATTTTTACCCAAATAACTGTTCATTCATTCATTCATTCATTCATTTTCTTGTCGGCTTTGTCCCTTTATTAATCCGGGGTCGCCACAGCGGAATGAACCGCCAACTTATCCAGCAAGATTTTTACTCAGCGGATGCCCTTCCAGCCCCAACCCATTTTTCGGAAACATGCACACACACATTCATACACTACGGACAACTTAGCCTACCCAATTCACCTATACCACATGTCTTTGGACTGTGGGGGAAACCGGAGCACGCGGAGGAAACCCACGCGAAGACAGGGAGAACATGCAAACTCCACACAGAAACGCCAACTGAGCGAGGTTCGAACCAGCGACCTTCTTGCTGTGAGGCGACATCACTACCTACTGCGCCTCTGCCTTGCCCCAAATAACTACATTTAATAAAATAAAAAAAGGTTGTTGGGTTGTTATAACCCAAATTTGGGCTAAAATGTAAAGAATGGACAGAATATTGATTAGAAATATTGGTGGACACAAACAAAGTATTTTTTTTACCCAAATACATGGATATAAAAATAAAAAAAGAGTGTACTAGAGTGTACTTTTTAGAGTATACTTTGCTACTTTAAAAAGGATAATATAATGTACTTTTTTGCACTATACATTTTATAAAGTTTCTTTCAGGGCCTGATTCATGAACATGCTAATTTAATTTAAATCTACTTGTAAATTAGCTCGTTCATTGGCACATTTCTTTTGTCCTGTGCGATGTCAATTTATATTTGTATTTTCCTGATTTGTTATGTACAGTACTTGCATTATCTGTATTATATTTGTTATGTAATGCTCAATTTGTTCTACCACTGATAAAAAAAAAAAAATGGTAAAAGAACCTCTTAAACCTTATCTTTAATAGTCTTACAGAAATGAACTGCACATTTTTCCACTAGACTTGAGCAAGTTCATTATTATTCAGATGCTTCTGAGAAATGAGCAGTTTGTTATTTGTTTAACAAGTTTACCATTTTAGATTTCACTGACCACCCATGTTGCAAAGCCATGACCTTGGATTTCAAACACTAGTCACTTGTTCGTTCAGTGCTCTATTCTCACTGTACCCCCTGCCAGGTAGTAGGTCATGTTGTGTGACCCCAGTGAAGACCCAAAAAAAGCCACGCTTCAGTCCTCCGTGGGGTGTCGGGGTGGACCTGCAATGGGCTATTCCAACTCACGCTGACCCTTAAACTGTGCCTTAATCTTCAGCGCAGGAGAATGGAGATCACTCTAATCTTCCTAAAGAGAGAGCAGGAGAGAGAGACCAAGAAAAAATTGGTAGAAAAATGAGAGTCTCATAAGCAGCCATTGTAAAGAAAGAAAGAAAAATAAGAGGGTGATCAGTGGATGCCAAAATAGTAAAAAAAAATACTGTAATCAGAGTAAAATGAAGTTTAAAATAATTATTTTGTTTAGTTCAGGGGTGGGGGCATCATGGTGGTGCAGTGGGTGGCATGATCGCCTCACAGCAAGAAGGTCGCTCGTTCGAGCCCCGGCTGGGCCATTTGGCATTTCTGTGTGGAGTTTGCATGTTCTCCCTGTGTTTGCGTGGGTTTCCTTCAGGTGCTCTGGTTTCCCCCACAAGTCCAAAAACATGCGATAAAGGTTAATTGAAAAAACTGAATTGGCTGTAGTGTATATGTGTGAATGCAAAAGTGTATGGGGGTTTAGCGAGCCAAACTAAGGGTTACCAAGGGCCAACTTTGGCCCATGGGCCTAAGTTTGGGCATCTCTGGTTTAGTTGATAGAGAACTTTTTGCTGATACGTTTCATTAAGTCAGCATGTAAGAATGATTTTCAGAAGGGTCATCATTCATTAACCTTCAGCTTAGTCTCTCTAATTTCAGAGGTTGCAGAATGAACTGCCAACTGTTCCAGGATGTTTTACACAGCGAATGCCTTTCTAGCCGCAACCCAGTACTGGAAAAACGCCCATACACACTCATTCACACACACATTAGTTTATTAAATTCACCTGCAGCGCATGTCTTTGGACTGTGTGGGAACTGGAGCACTCAAAAACTCAATGCTAATGCCACACAGAATTGCCACCTGTCCCAGCCGGGACTTGAACCAGTGACCTTCTGCAGTTATTAACACATTAAACTATTTATTATATCTTGGATAATAATAATAACATGTGTTTCACCAAATTAGCACATTGTAATGATTTCAGAAGTGTTTGTATATTACAAATAAAATAGATTTGTCTATATATTTCTTTCAGACAGACTGAAGAAGGCGTTGAGCTGAAATGTTTGTGTATATATCTCTGAAGATTGTGAAATCAAATAAATTACTCAATGAGGGTGGCACGTTGGCACAGCGGGTAGCACTGTTAACTCACAGCAAAAAGGTCACTGTTTTGAGCCTCGGGTGGGTCAGTTGGCATTTCTCTGTGGAGTTTATATGTTCTCCTCGTGTTCGTTTGGGTTTCCTCCGGGTGCTCCGGTTTCCCCCACAAGTCCAAAGACATGCGATATAGGTGACTTGGTACACTAAATTGTCTGTAGTGTATGTGTGTATGTCCTGGTCCTTCAGGTTGGGGGTTGAGCATTGAGCTTATGACCCACCTCTTAAAAATTAGATGTTAAGAAACACCAACATGGTGTGGCTTAATATCAACTTCGATATAAACAACCGAGTGCGGATCATGACCTTCTGAGTTATTGTTTATAAGATTAATTAAATAACACAGTAGTGCAGCAAAGCACATACTTCACTATTGAACTATATATTTATTTCCTCAAAAATAATCACAGCAAATATTTGCTTATGTTGTAAAATTAAAAAGTCAAAAATAACTAATAAAATTAGATTAAAAAAAAAAAAAAAAAAAAAAAATATATATATATATATATATATATATATATATATATATATATATATATAAATATATTTCTTTTTAACTGCACAATGTCTTAATTTGTTAACTGAGTTTCCAAACCAATAAACACATAAAATTTTTGGTTAACTGTAAATTAACCAAGCCATCTTATTAGTTTTGACATCCAGTTAGCGCCCACATTTGACCTCACCTGACCTCACACCTTTAACTAACTTGAAATGTATTTCATCCAACCAGATTTAACAGACATTCAGATGATGCTTTCTTAAATCTCTTTATGACTGTTTCACAAGTGGAACTTGGACTTTAAATTAATCAAACCCCAATTAGATTAAAAAAATTTCTCAGGGATGGCGCCGGGGGTGCGAGGGGTGAAGGGTGGGCTTGCTGGAGAATAGAAGGCCAGGGGTGTGAGGGCAAAAGTTCTGCTTCAGTGGATCACAAAGCAGGATCCACCCCATCCATCCCCCCTCTCTCACCATCCACAGCACTCACACCCATATCCTGGGCGCGCTTACACCTCTCCGGCTCTGCATCCCCCCTTTTTTTGCTTTCTTTCTCTCTCTCTCTCTCCTTACTCTCTTTGTATGTCCAGCTGGCTGCGCTACAAAGCCTCCAGCTCAGACTCCCAATGAGCCGAGCTCCCTTCGACGCTTTGTTCTACTGTTTTTCCCACTCCCTGGAGAGAGAGAGAGAGAGAGAGAGTCACTACCAATGTGGACAACAAGAAGAGAAAATGACGGAGAGACAGAAACAGAAAGAAGTCAAAAATAAGTCAAGTGGTACGTTAGCCATTGCTAATCTCTTATGCTAATGCAATTTTTTCAGGGAACATCCCAAAGAGTTGGGTGTAATGCGTTCCACAGTATTGTGTTACTGTATTGTAATTACATTTTTGAGGAATGCAGTAATGTAGCGAATTACGTTTAAAATTTTTGTAATTAGGTGACAGTTACTAAAGTCAATGTAATTGCGTTACTTGCGTTAGAAATATAGTTTTGATATGTTTTCAACTTAACAAGCATTCGCTTTTAAATTGCTGGAGAACGTGAGCTAAAATGGTTGCTGTTGAGAGTGGTTCCTTTTTCAAGTGTAAATACAGACATTACTTCGATTTCACTGAGCATAGAAACAAAAATATTGCTGTGAAATGCAGTTTATGTTCAGCGTCTATAGAACTTTCAACTGCTTTTAACTCAATCAGCAACTTGTTCAAGTACTCGAATAGAAAACATTCTACGACAACACTCGTCAGAGTCGTCACCAAGGAGGGCACCTCGCCCAGAAACATGGCGTCCCAACTCAGCCTAAATTGAATTTTTTTGTGCAGGATTGGAAGTGAAGGTATCTTTTAATTGTTAAAAGAAGCGTAGCTACTTATGCTTGTGTGCATATTGGGGGCATATATTGGACGGGCTTGCATTTTCTAGGCACACCCAGTTAAAAACCATGAGTCGCGTGACAAGAGCTGACTCATCAGCTTCATACTTTGGAATATACACATTTTGGTAGACTAAATAACTCAGACAAACACAAACACCCAAACACTGCAGTGCGTTTGGAACAAGTAAAAGCTTAAAGAGTTTGCACAAAACTTAAAAATTCTCTCATTTTAAGTTTTGGGCAAACTCTATAAGCCTTTTGAATATGTCAAGCTGCTATGATCAACCCATTGTCCTGTGTTTTTAGTGAATATTCAATACTGAAAGTGCTGTTGTTAATTATGTATTTTTATATGTATATTTTATATGTTTTAAAAGTAACTTCAAAGTAAAGTAATTAGTCATCTGATTACTTTTTACATTAGTAATGTAAGTAATTAGTAAATAATTAGTAATGTAATCAGATTACAATTTGCAATCTATTACTTTTTTAAAAGAACTCACACAACACTGGATGTGAGCAAGCATATTTCGATTTTTGTTACTTTATCATAAACAAGGCCATGTTAACCTCACTTCCGACTAGAAAGAAACAGAAAGGAGTCAAAAATGTACTTATTTTTCAGGAAACTTTCTAATTACTATTTTCATTACTTTATATGATCATAAACAAGGCAATGTTAACTCTACTTCCAACTACACTTTCTTTTGCAAAATTTGTGCAAACACACTTATTTTTTTATTTTATTTTTTCTATTTATACCCTCGAGGTTACTGTGTGCTGTGTTGTTTTATTTGATCGTACACACACACACAGACGCCATTCAATGTGCCTGTGATCCTTCGGGTTTGATTACACAAACCATTTCATGTAGCAGTCCATGCGTCCGGTACCCCGTTTCTCAAGCTCTGGTAGATCTTCGGCGATCAGCAAGCAGAAAGGCCTCAGTGTTGCGATGTGGGCCGGAACTAATAGGATTGGATTTGATTCATTAGATTCTCTTTCATTGCACTGGTTGGAATTTCACTGCACGTCCCGCCGGACTCCCCACTTTTAAATAAGGATCGCAAGGAAGACCTGAGGGGTGAGAGCTAGCGCAACTGACATGGCCTCGCCTCGGTTCTTGCTCACATACCCACAATTACCCTGTGTAAAAACCTCCGGATATACCAGTATATGGGATGAGTTACAGGATTTGCCAAGCTTTTCTACATGACTACAGTCTCAATTGTCTTGCTTTGCTTTGTAGCAGACAAATGTTCTATAGGATTTAGTCTTGGACTATTATTGGCATGTTTGATTTGACGCCACACATTTGATTTGTTGTTTATGGCTTTTATTTTTTTATTTTTAAATAGTTTTTTTTACTTTTTTATTGAATTTACATGAGGCCAAACAAAATCCTCCAAGTGAAGTTTCCCAAACTAATTTTGAGAGCTGGTCTCTCATCTATAATTATTAGTTAGCCAATCTCACTATAAGTAGCCTGGCTAGAACGACTCCCTTATCTTCGTTTTCTAAAGAAACCTCCCATCCACCCCATCTCCCCATTGTCTTCTTTACCAGGGAAGTTCTCGAGAACTACCTGATCTTGTACTCCCCTTACATGCTCATCGACCAGGCAGGAGCTCTGGGCTCAATTATCTCCGAGCTCAGGGTTCTCACGCGGGACAGCATGCCAAACCTGCTATTATTAACAAGCAATATCTAAGTGCAAACTCTTGAAATGTTATTTACAGTAGAACAAAAAATAAATTCACTTTCCGATCCCCACCCTGCCAAAGGTGGGGGCCATCTTACAAATAAAATGGCAATCAAGACCAATTGGTATAGTGTGGGAAAAGAAGAATTTATTTTTATTACTTTTGTGTCTTTATTTTTTATTTAAAAAATGTTTAGACTAACAACAGATTAATCAATCTTTTCTATTGTATAATACCACATCTTGACCTGACACACTTCCTCTTTTTTACTGTGCTGCATACTTTTTAGAAGAACTGCTGAGAAGTGGAAAAAGCAGAATAAGAATAAATTTAGGGTTGTTCCAGACTGCTGACTGGACATGTCACAAGTTGTCATGATGCTTGTATAAGTTGTGAAATATATTAAAGATGCACGTAATTGTTCAGTTCTGGTATGCAGAGAAGGGTTGCAGAAAGAGGAAGTATGTCTGGGGGTACAAAAGCTAAAGGACTGCAGAATGACTGATAAGTGACGTAAACCAAAACTCCACCTGTTAATATCAGTTGTGTACATATGTTAGATGCGGATCTCTTGAATGTAATTATTGTATTGCATTGGGGTAGCGTAACCCAGAGCTCTGTCATCAAATTATTAATTTGTATCTAATAAATTACTAATATTTTTTGGCATTGAAGAAAAAACTCTCCAGACCTTTTCTTATTGAACATGCATGGAATTGGCTTGATATTCAAACAATAGAAATAAAAAAAAACACAATAAATAAAAGGTACAGTAGAGGTACAGTCTGCAATACAGGTTACCAAAGATTAGGGGCCTATTTTAATGATCTAGGCGCAAAGTCTAAAGCGCATGGAGCAAAATCATTAAGGGCGTGTCTGAACCCACTTTTGCTATAGCATGGAAAAATACTGTGCGCCTCGGTGCATGGTCTAACAGGTTGTGCTAATTCTCTTAATGAGTTATGGGTAGGCCCACACAGAATCCCATCATTAATGCTGTTTATTTACTTGAGTAAATGTGTGTAAATCTATATTTATTCAGTTTTCAAATTAATTACAGTAATATTATTGATTGATATGAAAATGTTCATCTGATTTATGTACAATGCAGTTTGTACAGTAAAATTTTCTGTCTTTTAGTAGATATAATAAATGAGAGACTTGCTTTGTTTACCAAATAAGTAGATCTAATTGGATTTACATTTTAAACATTTAATAAAAGTTAAAAATATATTATTTTAAGGTTTTAGTTATGATACTCCCAAAATCGTTTAGCAGAAATCCGCAGATTTTTACCAAAATTCTCAGCAGAAATAGCATATTGTGCATTAAACCAATCAGAATCTCATCTTCTGTTCCCTTTAAGAGTCAGTTGCGTCGCGCAATAGTGCATTTGCTATTTACATGGCAGACTTTGTAAGTGGAAAAACTGAGCGCTTCAATAGTGAGAAAACAGTTAAACAGACCATCTGCAGTGCGAGGATAAAGAACGAGCCTCCTCCATTTGGCCTCTTTACTTTCTCTTTCCCTTTACTTTTACTCTTTACTATCGTGGATAAGGTAATGGTGTTGTATGCACTCCACTAAAGACATAATTTAGCCTACATATTTAATTTTGCTTGTTAAGCTCAAAGATTTGTTTTAAAATTATTTCTAAATTCAGTTCTAATTTCCAGCAAATGAATAAATTAACAATAATATCAAAGTGTGGTCAAAAAAACTGAGTTATACCTAGGGCTTAATTTCTTTCTGTCAGTTTGTCAGCTGTTGCTTCCATACCTCAAGCGTTGTGGCTCTAGCTTTATTTATTCTGGCTGTCTAAAGTTTTAGTTTATGGCTTTTTAGTGTACAAAACTTCAGCTTGCAGCAATGGGTTTGAAGTTTGTAGATGTACAAGACGCCTGTGAAAATAATGAGGAATAATGACGTCCATCTCCCCTCGTGAAGTCTGCCTCCCAGAGAGATTTATGAAAATGAAAGTGAACGTCTGAGGCAACAAAGGGCCCACGCAGAGCATTCGACTTGTTAAGAACAAAATAATCAACTTGCGCAGCTTGAAGCTTTGTCGGACCGCCCAACTTTGCTCCCTGCGTCTTTTGTCGTATTGTGCGGAGAGTGAGACAGTGTCTTCAAGAATGCTTCCATAAGGCCAAAATTAGCATGTCAATATGGGAGCAAGAAAATGAAATTTGTCTGGCTTGAGCTGCGAGTGAGTGAAATTGGAGTTTGCAGATTGCCAATTAACGAAGTAGAGAAGTAGAATGTGATTTTCATGGAGTAAAAGCACTGAGTAATTATTAAACTGCTTCAAGTATGCAGTCACACACACTGGGTCGTTCATTTTCCATAACATCTAATCGCCCCATTCCTGGCCATTACTAAGAAACGTTTAATTAATAATTTAAATTAATATGAAGCTGTATGTAATTTAAGGATCTGTTTTTGATTGTCGAAGAATATGATGCACTTCACTCTCAGAGTCAGCCAATAAGAGTTCATAAAACATTTTAATTGGCATTTGTGGAATATAAAAGGTTTTGGAAACACTTAATCCAGAGAAATTTGAACTCAGACACACACATAAGAGCATGAGACAAAGTTGAAATCTGAATTATAGAAGAAACTGATACAAAGTAGTTTCATATTAGAGAGCATGCTTCTAGTTTTGTTGAAGAGCAAAAGGAAAGTGCTTATGATTGGAAAGATTTGCACTTTGGCATTATAGGGGTGTACTCTCGCATTACTATAACACGCTTTTGAAAATTGGCAATATTATAATAGTTTAAAATGTGATGATTTAGCAATCAAAGTCCAATCACTCCAAAAAAGTAAAGAGCTTTCTCTCAATGAGCTACACTGTTTGTGTGGCCATTCTTAAATTGTGAACTCTGATTTATTTATTTTTTTAATAGTTTATGAATTTTAAGTTTAAAGGAACACTCCACTTTTTTTTTGAAAATAGGCTCATTTTACAAGTCACCTAGTGTAAAATAGTTGAGTTTTACCATTTTTAAACCCATTCAGTCAATCTACAGGTCTGATGGGGGCACTTTAGCTTAGCTTAAGGCACGTTCCACTGAGTGGTAGGGTTCGGTATGCTTTTATGGCTGTTTCCACTGTTAAAAGTTACCTAAAAGCGAATGATACTGTACCACTTTTTTGGTCCCTTTTGCCAAGAGTACCTAGTATGACAAAAGGGTACCAAAAGGTGGAGCTAGACGTGCAGCTGAATGCTATTGGTTCACAGAGAAACGTCATTTGTGCATACACAAACAAGAGAATGAAAAAAAAGAAACCGCCATTTTTAAATACACAGCTGAGACATTACATCGTAATACAATATGCATATAATAACGAGTCAGGGTCGACCTGAGCTCAAACAAACCTTGCCGTTATCTCGATGAACAGCCACAAAGCCGAGAAGAACAAAATCTGCTGTGTCCTGTTTTTGTTTTATGAGGCCGTCTAAAAGTGAGAGCGGTTTCACTTTCTCCAGAGAGCTCGCGATCGCTTGTGTGTGTGTGTGTCTATATTTGGAATAACGGACTTCTTGAGCTGATGATAATAACGTGTGCGTAGTTATTAAAGTGCTTCTGACATCCGGTCCTTTCAGAAACGGACAAACACGAGAATGACACACAAAAAAACAAAGGAGAAGCTGGAAAAAACACAGAGCAAATTATTCTTTCAGCAAACAAACTGCCATGTTTAACTAATATCATCACCTTTTAGACTATTATGAACTCAGAATGACAGAATTACTTTCTAGCAGAGTTTACATGTGCTGGTGAAGATTAAAGACACAGATGAGAGGTTTGCACTGACTGTGGGCTACATGTTGCGTGTTGTTTTTGAACACATATAAGGACTAAATGTAAACTGTGTGCAGTTTTTTTCTGTAATTGGGATCATATCAGAAACTGTAAGGGTCTGTATGTGTTCATATATGTTACATTTAATTAATTTATATAATTGCAGACGTTACAGTAGGCTATTTCGTTATTGATCTGCAGTTATAATCAAGTCATGTCCATAGAAAGGTTAGTAACAGACATTTATACACAAGTATTTATGTGTATAAAGCATCTGTTTTGTAAGATGTGCTTCTCATATGATATGTGAACGACGCATACAGCTTTACTTTGAGAGATGTACTCGAACATGAATGACATTGACTAAATCATCATACACCATGCCCACCAAAGGGGTACCCTTTAGGCCAGAGGTGGGCAAACTTCGACCCTCGGGGCATATGCGGCCCGCTGAACACTTTCATCCGGCACGCGAGGGTTTTTAAAATGCTGCTTCTGAGTTAAGCCTGGTTTATACTTCTGCGTCAAGTGACCTGCGTAACCATCGGCGCATGCAAAGCCCGTAGCTGTGCATTTATACTTCTGCGCGCTGTCTCTGATGGTCTGCATTAACACTTCCGAAACGCTAGTTGGCAGTGAGGTGTAAATGTTCCTCTGTGTCGAGTTTCTTCGCTGCTATTTTGCTTTTCCTGAACACTTCCTGGATGTACAAGTGGCTCAAACTCGCTCATTTTGAGGCAGGAACCGGCGTACGTGCAACAACTTTAACTATGAGGTAAACACAAAACAAAACTTTCCATCCGGAGCTCCTTCACGGGACTCCACACTTGTAAACAATCACTCCATTGGGCTCGTGCCATTCACGCGGCTCTCGGTCCCGCCCAGACTTGTCCGCGCTACCAAGTCGACCAATCACAGAGCCTGCGCTAAGCGTTGTTGCGACGTGTAGTTACATTTTTTGAGAGGTGCGCGTCAGTGACGTCAGCATACGCCGGCGTTTGACGCAGAAGTATAAATCAGCCTTAACGGTTTGGTTTCAGAATTAGTAAATTTAATGATGAAATTACAAATGAACGCCATGTGATGGCAGTATTGCACGCGGTACAGTTAGTGCAACCACTAGAATTAGAACACACTTTCGGATATTAAAATGCACTCGACTGTTAATGACTAAAAATGAGTCAGGCAAAACAAAGAAAAATTGACTCTGAATGTCATGTGTCTAAGGAAGAATGAACAACAAAATACTTCTTCACCAATATCCGAGAGTGGTATGTCTAATATGCCAAAAAAAAGTATTTCAATTTTTAAAGACTACAACCTAAGGGGCCGATCGCAACAAACACCCTTTATGCGTTAAGAGATATGAGCATATTTATAAAAGCTCAAATGAGATTGTTGTGAATTTGACTCAAATTATATAATAATTGCTGGTTAAATGTGTTTTTTTTGTTCATTTATTCGTGACTAGAGCTTGATTAATTTGATTGACATCCAAGGCAATGAGACCTTTAGTTTGACTGACTGAATGTGAGTTTATTGCATGCAACGCTGTATTTTGGTAGCACAAAAACTCTTACTGCTCTGGGAGAGAAATAATTGCACTTTTTGAAGCCCAAACTTAATTCAAAACCCAAACAGCTTGTTTTGTAATGTAATGCCAGCTATACCACATGAAGGACGGTTACAGCGTGTTGTAGTCGGCCGTCACTGGAGAAAGTATAAACTTTCTTTCATTTTTTGGACTTTTGTTTGAAAGCTTTAGTGGCATTGTAGCTGTTCAAGGTACTGTTGTATGATTTAAATTATAGCCTATATTTGCACCAATAAACGAGTAAAAAGGAATGAATGAATAAATAAAATAAATATGCATGCTTAAATGTCGATATTATTTTTACAAAAAAAAAAAAAAAACAATAATAGTTTATCATTTATGAGGCCATGTAACACGTTTTTGCGGGTTTTTTTTTTTTTTGGTTCTCTGTGATCTTTAATACGTAATGGGTAGCTAGGCAAATTATTTTCTAAAATGTTAAGCATGAATTTGTTTAGCTTTAATTATAACTTCAATAAATAAAAAAAAATAACAAAAATAAAATTATAAAAATACAACGAAAAAGAGCAGCATTATGCTAAATACAATAGTGCTTTATATGCTTTATATCCTGCTATGTGTTGTTTCATATTCATTTTTATTTCACTTGATGCATTCGTTATTTAATGTTTGAATACTGAAAGAAATAACAGCCATCGTTTAAATGGTTATTTTACCATCAAAATGCATATTTTATATCATTATAATACCTTGGAATAAAATCCTGCAGGCGCCCCTGATTGTAACTACATGATGTAACTAAAGAAGAGTCCAGCTTTAAATAGGAAAATTAATGATCTAATCTGATTTGATAATTTATGTTGAGCTAAGCTAAACGTGTTTCCTTCAGACGCAGAGATCAGCTTAATGGATTCAAAAAATGGTAAAACTCAACCGTTTAACTCTGGGAAACTTGTAAAATGAGCCTATTTTTTAAAATCTTCTATATACCACCTCTTGTCTCAAAGCATCTACTCATCTCTAGAATACTACATATATATTTATTCAACAATCAACTTTGAAACTGGACATGAAAACCTTGAAACACCCCACCAGCGCCCTTCTGAAAACACTGGTGAAGCACATGCTCTGTGCGGGTCTCTCTGAAAGATGTGGACATCTCTGATTTGGCCAGGAAGACAAAAGCCCTGGAACCTTCTGCTGTCCTCTCATCTCAAGCAGGGCTCGTTGATGGAGGACGCTGCCAGGTTGGCTGCCCCGCTCTGGGATATCTGTAGGAGTTTGGCACAGAGAGCCTTGTGGTCTAGTGTGTTCTCAGGGGTTTGGCATAGATGGGCTCCAGGAAATGTAAGGGCAGCAACATGAACAGGGCTGCCAAAAACACCAAGCTCACCAAGGACAGGAGCACATAGCGACCGATGAAGAACATATCCACGATCTGAAAAACATCACAAGCGTATGGCGTGAATTATTGAACATATTATACAGTCAGTGAAAAGTAATTAAAAGCATGAGGGCTTTGATGTTTCCATTAATATTTTGAACGAACATGCAGACAGTTCGGTGCGTTCTGCTTTTGTCCACTAGAGGTCAGCAAGACTCTTGTCAAATATCCTGACCGCGACATCAGACACCCAATTAAACCTTTTAATACCACACAAGACACTATTAAACTGCTACAAAGACGTGTTTTGATCAAGATTACCCTAAGAACAGACACACACACATACATACATACATATAAGCTACAGTTTAAAAGTGTAGGGTCAATAACAGCTTTTGTTCATATTAAAACATCA